>NC_054081.1:21845934-21906265 GCF_017562075.2 Anopheles merus
GGCATAGCTCTAGCCATCCTACACTGTCAGTGCCGCTCAACTCTGTTCGTAACATTCCCTTCCGCAGTGTGACGTCAAGGTAAACAAATTCTTGCGTCTCACTCCTCTCATGCGCACTGACAGGCTGCTACCATGTGCTCGACCACGCCAATATTCCGTTTCGCCGGTGCTAAAATCCACTTCGGTTTTCCCACCTCTCACGTCTAATACGGCCAATTACGTTGCGGGCCCTTTGTAAATACCCTTTGCGTACCCGCCGTGGCTCGTCTGACTTGTACATCTTTCGCATAAACTATGGATTCCACCCACCCATTAGGCCGAAGTTACGTGGTAAGTATTCATCAACAACTATCGTCTTCATCAATCGGCCGGGAGGCTGGCCGACACGGTTTAACGGCCACTTTACACCGGAACGAAGAACTCCATCATAAGCGCTTCGTAGTCAACCTCGGCAACCCCTTCCATCAACTCGCGGGCTGCTTCCGCACTGTTTGTTCCGTGGCCGGTGGAGAGTGACGGCGCTGCTCCCGAGTGTACCGCTCTGACCGTGACGCACATGTACCATACGCCCCGTCGCTTCTCTGTGCGTCGTCCTATCGAAGCGCTTATGGGCCAGACGTGGACGATCGCGATGTTCACGAATGCTCGTTGTCTCATCAAAGTTCCGGGATCCAGTTGACTTTCCTTCACGGCGGGATCGAGCTTGGCTCTCCGAATGCGGTAGATTCGACAGGCTTGGGAGGCATCCGCACACGTTTTCGGCAACCGCGGTATCTGAAGCGCGGACGGACTTCGTTGATGATAGGATTATCGTTGCGGTGCCTGAAACGATCACAAAACTCATGGATTATTATAAGTGTACCACGATGCTTTGAAAGCAATTTGATTCGACTACTCGTTGGCGGGTTGCATGCACAGGCGTTGATCAAACGCCCATCCACTACCAGTAGCCCTCGGCCGTCGAGGACGGTGTGAAGCGAACTGTCCTTATCCGAATCGCTATGCCTGGAATGAACGATTTCAGTTTGACGCATGGAACTACAGCTATCACGTGATTATGCTCCCGGTTCGATCTGCTTAACCAAAGTGTTTTCTGCATCCGCTAGCTCCTGTTGCGAAACATTGCATCTTCTCTACGCCGCTCTCTTGAGACGGTCTTTCGGCTTGATAGTTTCTAGTGCAGAATGCTTCTTCAACGCTGTATTTGTAGCTCTTTCACTTACTCCATCACACGAGCGCACATGAAAGTTCGAGTATGTCGCGCCTGGGACGTTCTTGGAGATTGGACAGGAACCGTATATAACCCACCTAGCCGAGTTTTGGAAGCAAACGGGCTCGTTATACCTTCTTTCAACGCTATTGAGTGGTCTGGTTACGTGACAATTATCAATTCCTATAAGAATTCGTGGCTGGATGGTGGCGTATGAGTCGATCGGAAGGGCCCTTTAAGTGTTCGTAACTAGAGTCAAACTGGGGCACTAGCAACGACTGTTTAGGTAAGGCCAGATATTTACCGTTCTGGTGTTATGTAACTCGTATTTACGGTTTCCGTCTTTCCAGATACGACGATTTTCAGCCTTACGAATCGTTTTCCTGCGAGTCACTCCCCAGTCCATTGCAGGCAAAGGGGGGAGGGAGTGCCAGTTACTCCAACTTCGTTTAGAAGCGCGCTGTCCATAAGTGTTGCCGACGATCCGTTTCGTCTATAACGCATAGGTGTCTACGGAGACACGAGGTCCGTACACTTTAATTGGCAGGTATTTCAATAGAACTCGATCCTCGGGACTGAATGCGTGCTGCAGAGTTTCCACTGATGACCTGGGCGCCTGTACCGGAACACCGTCGTGTAACAGAGCATTGTGCACAGCTTCGCACCCATCCATTCCGCAAAGAGCAGTTATAAGACAAGGTGTCTGGTGGGCAAATAGACACTTCATGCAAAGTTGCCTTGAGTGAACGAACGCTCTGCGTGCTGCTACCGAAAACTGCAAAAACGCACTGCAGTTAGATAAAGATTGACACGTTCCTTTGCACAACTTGCAGTGGATTTGTACGCCCGATGAACCTTCTCCCGATGACGTTTGTGGTGACCGTATCGAATTGCCAACTGTCGTGTGTGTTCCAGTAGGCGGTTTGAGGTGCACGAATCGCTGGTGGGTGAATTCGAGGAGGCTGACGAGACGCTTGAAGATTTTGTGAACGAAAGTCTGGAGATGGCTGCCGCCTTCCCGAACTAATCCGCTGCTCGTTTGCGTTACGACTAGGAGGGTCTACGATAGCGTCGCTAGCGTCGCGTGCCAATTGACTAATCCAGGCCCAAATTCTGACAAACTACAAACCGCAGCTGCCGTTTGTACCGTGCCCAATCAAGTGCGGCTTCCGATGGTAGTTTCGAAACGAGCTCACGTAGTAGTGCAACATCGTATGCATATTCGGGTAATTGAGAGCCTCTATTGTCGCGCACATATTTCGCACAGAAAACCCAAATTTCGCAAGGGACCTTAAACAACCAGGATTAGGAGCCGGCATTCTTCTCACTTTCTCAACCGTCGCTTCGATGATCTGGTCTGGACGACCGAACTGCACCTCCAGCGTTTCCATCACTTCATTTAGCCCATCGGGCAATAGCAGCATATGTCCAACACTTTCTTTAGCCTCTCCGATCAACGCTCGCTGAAGCCGTAGTAAGTTTTCTGCCTCCGAAAAACCACACAACTCCGTCGATCGCTCAAACATCCGAATGAACATCGGCCACTCTTCCACCGCACCACTGAATACCGGTAGTTCTTTTCCAACAGCGCCTTTTCGGGCCGATATTTGCGATTGTGTGAGGTTAGCGCTTGAATATATGGTGGTGCCAGCGTAAGTTCTAGAGCGATAACTCGGCGGCATTGGAAGGAAGTTCTTCTATGAGCCTCATCATGGTACTTTCTCCAGGTAATATAATCAGGAACCTGGGATGATCCTGATATAACATTGTGGTGGGTTGGCGGGCTAGCGAAACATGGAGTAGGGAGTACCATACCCGGAGCCGAGTTGCGCCACAGTGATCGGTAGCGGACAGCCATTCTTCTGCTTTAACCCGTTGCGCTGCGCCATCGCGCTCACTGGCTTCTATCTAGCCTGCATCTTCAGCTCTATCAACTCAGTTCCATCTGTCTCAACTCTCAACTGCTGCTTCTCCACTTCAACTCTATTTCTTAAAATCTCGGCACGTCGGAATGGTGTTCCGTAGGAACGGTGGTGCGTTTTTCCGTCACATGACTTTCTGCTAACTCTCTTCAATCAACAAAACTGACTCCTCTGGCGTCGCAATGCACTCCGCCTTGAGTTGGGCAACGGTGATCGCAAATCCGCCTCGTTCCGTGGGCCGTTCGGCTGTGCCGTGCTCGATTCCTTGTTCGATAACCCTTCCGCAGTCGGAAAACCTCCGCTCGCCATTCCACCAACGACTTTGACGCTTCGGGGCACGACCGCTTCAACTTGGCTCTCCTGCCTAACCACCGAACTGGCAACCTCTCGGGGGTTTCCTTCTGCTCGCTGGACGTAACAACGAACATTTTCCGTTGAACTGCACTCACAAAACAAATACTCAGCGGGGTTTCTTCACAACTACAGATTGTAATTTTGGACTGTTATAATGCTTTCGGATGTTGTTTCAAACTTCTGCAAGCCGTAGACTTATTTTAGGCAGCTTGAGGCGAGCGCCAAAATTAAAATCTATTTACCAGAGATTCGATCCGAAAAGAACGTTCGTATAGCATTCGCTCCTATTTATATCTTTCGGTTTACCGCCATTTCCGTTTCCATCAAACCTGTTTCTATCGTTTGGCCGATTATCCTTCGCTAATATTTCACGCTTCCGATCTCTCAAATCTATGGCATAGCTCTAGCCATCCTACACTGTCAGTGCCGCTCAACTCTGTTCGTAACACTTATAATGAATAGTTCCCTACAGCTAGGTTATTTTCCATCGAGTTGGAAAACAGCAAAAGTTGTTCCCATTCTTAAAGTTGGAAAAGATCTCAGTTTGGCATCAAATTATAGACCGATAAGTTTACTAAGTTGTCTGGGAAAATGATTTGAAAAACTGATCGTTAAAAATTAAGAACTTATAGAGAAAACTCAAATATCATTCCTAAAGCACAATTTGGATTTCAACCAAATTTATCAACTACTCACCAACTTAAAAGACTAAAATCAAATATAACATTTCATAAGGCTCTTAAAAAATCTACCGAAGTTTATTACTGAAAGAAAAAATAAAGTGACAATTAATTCCACCTATTCTGAAGCTTATACACCAGGAGCGGGCGTGCCGCAAGGAAGCATTCTTTCACCACTACTGTTCAATGTATACATTTCTGATTTCCCAAAAATGAAGAATTGTGTTCAATACCTATTTGCTGATGATGTTGCTATTACTGCCTCCGGAAAAAGACCAAACACAATTATTAAAATGTATGTATATATGTGCGCTTGATGTATATTCCATGTATTGCCTAAAATGGAAACTAAAGATTAACGGTGACAAGTCCGAAGCTATGTTTTTCACGCGTTTCACAAGTACTAGAAAAAATGCTAAAAGACAGCTCAAAATTTCAAATACAGATACACCGTGGAAATTTGCCGTAACATATCTTGGCCTGATTTTTGACAAGAGATTAACGTTCAAATCACATATCGAAAATACTGTAATTAAATGTGAAAAATTATTTCGTAGCTTATATAGTTTACTTCATAGAAAATCTAATTTGAATATATGCAATAAAATATTATAATATACATCCATAATAAGACCTACCATCAAATCTGCTTCGCCTGTTTAGAACAGTTGTGCTAAAACACATAAAATGAAACTACAAAAAACACAAAATAAGTTTCTGAAAACAATACTTAATAAACCACTGTTGTATAAAACAACGAGGTCGGCGAAAAGTGACAAATTGTTGTTTACAATTTGTGTTTATTGATAAGCCGTTGACAGCCGAACCGAAACGTCGCCGATTTGCCGTTACCAGAGGGAGCAAAAAAAAATCGCCGCGCGAATCGAAAAACGGCCATCGCGCGAGCGCCATGAGATGAAGTCAGAAAGCATAGGAAAGCGTACGTGAAATTTACTTTACTACGAAAAATTTACTTTACTACGTTGTAAGAATTGAGCAATAAAGTAGTGCAGTAAACGACGAGTTAAAAGATTACGTTTTAAGTTTCAGTTGAAGGAAGAACTTTGCTTCTAGAACATTTTAAAAAATTTCACTTCTTAATTTGTGAAAGCCCGTGTGAAGCTTAGTTGAGTGAACGTGAACCGCAAGAACGCTGAGTCCAACCCCGCCGCGAATTCGACAGTGCGACAACTTTCCCCGGTGCACGATTTAGAGGAAGACACTGTTTCGATACAGGATTTGGTCCAGCAAGCCAGGGAGGCTAACGAAAGCTTCATCCGGCTAACCGCGCAAATCGCTCAGTTAAGCCCGAGTGTATCACGGGGCCTTGGAGTGTCGCTGAACGCGCAATGTGGAGGCACGGGCTCCCCAGTCAGCCAGGGAACGCCGAAGATGTGCTCCTTCCTTCGGCCGTGCCCGTACCGCGAAGATTAACGCAAGGTACACCTGACCGCGGCGACACGGACCGTGAACCTGCGAGCGCGCCGTCTCGATCGAGCATTGCTTTCCCGGATTTTCTGCGTTACAACGCGCGAGCTAGCACTTCTGCGACTCGGCGTAGAGACGCAGACCAGAACGCTGGGCTCAGCCAGCCTCCAGCCACGCAGCCTGATCGAGATCGTGACCTACAGCGAGCTTTAAAAGACCTGGAGATCAAGCAGCTTAGGGAACGGAACGAGTTGATGCAATCGTTCCAGGCAACCGGTCATCAGGGAACAACGCATCAGCAAACAAGCGCAACTGGTCATCAGGGAACGTCTTCTCACCAACCACGCGTGAGTATCGTTCCGGAAAGATTTCAGGCGAATGTTTTCTCAGCCTTTGATCCTTCGCAGATACAATACACGGTTAGACATGGTGGAGTACGGCTACGGGACCTGCCGACGTTGGCCGGCAACCCCGAAGAGTGGCCGATGTTTCTTTCCTCCTTCGAATATACCACGGAGGAGTACGTCTACAACGATGTGGACAACCTAGACCGGCTTCAAAAGGCTCTGAAGGGAAAGGCGTTAGAGTCAGTACGATGCCTCTGGATGCATCCATCCAATGTACCAAACGTTATCAGCGCATTAAAAATGCTCTACGGTCGTCCTGAGATTATTGTTCACTCGTTAGTAAATAAGGTGCGCGCCATGCCCGCGCCTAAACAGGACCGTCTCGATACGCTGATATACTTTGGGATCGCAGTCCAGAATCTTTGGGCGACAATCACAGCCACAGGTCTCGACAAATACATGTTTAACGTGGCTTTGTTATACGAGCTGACGGAGCGCTTGCCTTCGTCGCTAAAGCTCAATTGGGGATGTCATCAAATGAACTTGGGAATCAAATTGAACATCAAATGAGCTTCAATTATTGGCTGAATCATTTGGTTCAAGCAGCCAGTTTGGTGACTGTTTCCTTGGTACACGTTCCAGAAAGTCCGTATAATAAAAGAACTGCATCGAATGCCACAGCGAACAGGCAACATCGACTCGTGAATGCGCATCTCACTGCCGATCCAGCGCGACACACTGCATCGAGTTCTAGCAGAGCCACACCACGTTGCCCAGTATGCCAACAACAATGCGCCAACGTAGAAAGCTGCCCCGATTTTCTTGCCATGGACATAGACGCCCGTTGGCGTGCAGTGCGAGAGAAACATCTTTGTCGCAAATGTCTTGAACGACACTTTCATCGTTGTGAAAGAAGAACGCCGTGTGGCACAAATGGTTGCGTTTTCCTGCACAACAGATTGCTTCATGATGGTCGGAGAACCACAGCCGAAGCGCTGTCAGCCGCAACCGGCGGACACCATATGAGCAACCACCACCAAACCGCGTTAGGGAAGCCGTCACTCTTCCGTTATGTCCCGGTTACACTTCATGGCAATGGCCGCAAAGTGGATACGTTTGCGTTCTTGGACGACGGCTCGTCCGCCACGTTCGTCGAACATGCTTTGGTAGAAGAACTTGGCCTGCAAGGAACTCCTCATCCGTTGTGCCTCTGGTGGACCGGATCGCAGAAAAGAGATGAGAAGAATTCAGTGAGGGTATCGTTAAGTTTGTCAGGACGTGATGAAATCGGCAAGATGTATGTCTTACCAAATGTGCATACCGTACAGAGTCTGGCGCTACCGAGACAGTCACTTAGCGCAGAGAAACTTCAAAGCACATTCGAGCATTTGAGAGGCTTAAAGCTTCCCAGGCTGCAAATGACAGCTGAAAAGACGTCTTTCGGCGGTCTTTCGGGTCACCGAAAGTCCGCCGAAAGACGTCTATATAACACCAGTTTAGACCGACATTGACAACACCAGCGATGTTTTCCCTATGCGATGTATTTTGATGTCAATGTCAAAACATGCAGTGTTGCCAGCAAAAAAAAATCAAAGCTTTGTTGCTGTCATTCTGTCGTCTTGTTGAGCCGCGCACTGTCAATCACACGTATTGCATTGTGCGTTTCGCTGACAAGCTGTGGTGTGTGTTGTATATCGTTCTAATGTTAGGTTATTATTTAGTGTAAGAGATATAGATTTACCTTTTGATTCTTTGATGAATGGATTTGAACTCGTTCCTTCGAATGTGCAGTACATATCCCCACCGCAGTAGTGATTGGTCCAACGCTCCTCCGCTGATAGACACGCAACTATAGCGCTATATAAACCATCAGGGACGCGGGATGGAAAAGTGAGTTCATTGTAGAAAAAAAGTGTTTTGCATTTAGTCGTTCTCACGCGAACATATTTCCATACTTTCAGCGCAAAACGTCCGAGGTTCATCGTTCAAATGAAAAATGGGAAGGCTGTATTGTTACCGATCAATCAAGCATGTAAGGGTAAATACGTAGACGAGGTATTCGCTTCATTTACAAATGAATGGTTTATTTCTAGCCTCTACTCCGCCAGTTGAAATAAACTCCTATCATCATTTACATCCGGATGTTTTGGAAGATTTATCCTCGTGCTCAGATAAAACACAAACATACGAAGAACATAACGAAAATTTCATCCAAACACCGAGCACCTCACGACAACACTTGCAAAAAAGTAAACAGAGTGTTCCTTTTTGATGGCAATACTGCATGCTAATTTTCATGTTTTATGTTTCCAGACCCACTTCCGAAGCAAAAATCCTGTTCAACACAAACCAATAGACAACCTGAAGGAGATTATTTATGGAACGAAATTATCAACAAACTGGACTTAATACAACAGGAGCAAAGACAGCAAGCAGAGATATCAAACAAGAGAATAACAGCTTTGGAAGGACAAATCAAATTGATGCGCTCAGAATTCAACATTGTCTCTGACAAATTGATTCCTCGTCCAGGGTTTGTGGCTGTGTCGAGTTTTGAGTGGGAACCACTAGCAAACAAAAATGATCTGGACACGCTTGAAAAAAGATTGTCGGAACCTGAGTTTAGAAAGAATTTCAATGACTATTTAGAAACTCGTCTACCATCAGATTGTTCAGAAGAAAGGATGCATGCGGCTATGGACATAATATTTACAAAGGAGCTAGTGACTCAAATCACGTGGACGGGCATAAGTCGTCCCATTGAAAAAATATGCTTTTTCGAATACAAAAATATATTAGGCAATTTAAAGACATAGGAACATACGGAGGTGTTACACCATCTGATAAAGCAATCAAAGGATTTTTCCAAAACAAATTCAAGCATGGTGGTCAAAGGCTAAACTTAGTTGGATTAGTTAGAACTTCTCATCATCGATACTAGAAATCGTATAAGTTGCTCAGTGTCGTTATGTAAGTTAGAAATAAATGAATTTATTAAATGTGTTCGGAAATACCATCATGTGATATGAAAACCATAAGAATTTCAATAAAGATTAAATTTAAAATGTACATTTCTGTTTTATTCAATTAACGTATGAACTAACGGAACAAAATCGAATTCGTTGTCTTTTGGGAGAGGAACAGCTACCAATTTACATTTCACATCTTGTAAATCAATGTGTACTTCTGTTTCCTCAAAGCTACGGAGATTTCCACGGTGCATATTAATCAGCTTAGATGTAAAGGGATAATCAAAGCAATGAGTAGAGTTGCTTAATTTTCTGGCGATTATTTTTAGGCTTGTTACATTTTCCTGTGCAACTACATTAATGTACTGGCAAACATTTCCAGATTTGGTTAAAAACCACCCATCTCGGTGTCCAGGTTTCAAGCAAAATCCTTTGCGAACATGGAGAGTGGTAATGTTACCTCTCTGTTTAATAGATGGATAACTTGAAATATCATCTTTTTTATGGACATAATACGCTTCTTGTTCTGCAATTCTATTAATAACTTGTTCCAAACTCTTCCATCCGTTACGCAACAAATTTTTTATGTGTTGTAGAGCATTTTCGAATATATAAGAAGATAACGTCCGCAGTGGACCAAATTCATCTACTTCTTCGAATATGTGTGTAAGATTGTGAACGTTGCTCGAGATAAACTGTGGTCCGTAAACATCAACATACTTTTTTACAAAAAGAGTAATTAAATTATTAGCAAGCGGCCAATGTTCTTTGTAGATGTTCGAGGAGAATAATGTTATACTACAGAAATACAACATATAATGTTTGTGCTGTTCATCACTCATGATGTTTTTCAACACCGAAAAACTTGCATAGTATAAAAATGATGAAAACTCTGAGCCTTTCCAGTGATTCACATCGTGTAACGATCGAAATTTTCTATGGATTTCTATTGGCAATTGGATTGTCATTAGCATACCAGATATTGTCGTTATTTCAGCAAACGACAATTTTTTTTTAAACCCAAATTTACCAAACAACAAGCCGATCAATATCCGTTTGGTGACACCAAGATCTATCAAATGTAGTTGATCCCAACTATTATTTGCTTCACAAGATCAAAATTATTTAACAAAAGTAGTGGCGAGTTAAGTTTATGATGACCACCATACTTCCGCTTTCTAAAATGTCTATCGGTTCTTTTTGGTGCGCTACAATCAAGGAAAGTTGTTCTTCCTTGCATTTTGACACCTTTGGTAGTGCATTTCAAACAACCATCAAACGAATTGAAGTTGGCGACACCTGTAAAAAACGATTTAAATCAATAGTTTGTGCTTTAGAAGTATAAAATGCAATTTTGTTTTACCTTTTATAAACGCCCGTGCTGGTGAATCGGCAATTATGGCGCGTACCACTACATCAACTCTCACGCCGTTGATTTGTACCCCATTGCTAGTTAATAGGTTTATTTCTTCGATGAACTGCTTTAAAAAATATTCGATGCTAGGTTTCTTTGTTCCGCTGTAAATTGAAACAATCATAACAGGAATTTCTGGCATGTTATGAATATTTATTAAAATCGGCCAGAATTGTAAATTATTGCTTTTAAATATCGGTAAACCATCGATGGATACATTAAGCAAGAGTGTGGTGTCCGAATTCAGAGATGTATAACTGCAAACAGACATTAATTAGTTTGTTTATGAAAAGTAAGACGGAAGCATTTTCATGAATGTACCTTAGCTTGTTCGTGAGACATTTCTGCACTCCATAATACCAGTACTGACCACCTTCTACCGTCAGGATATCAGCCGAAATATTTCGATTGATTTTTAGTAGGGTTCTAGCGTCTTTAGGTAGGTTACAGGAACTCACTTTTCGAACTATATCCATCACTTGGGCAATCGAGTCGTATGTTTGGTTTGTGGATATTGCCCATTGACGCAAAGCATCTTCAGCAGAGAATGGGTCATCTGATGCTGCTGGATCTATATCATCATCCGAACTTTCCATTAAATAGTCGATTACATCATCATCAGCTTCTGATAGATAAGCAGCTTCCCCTTCGTAGAAAGTTTCACCGACGATATTATCCTGTGCAAGTGCATCACTGCCTTGTGAAGAATTCATACCTTGTTCAGCTACTGCAACCCGTATAAAAATAGTTGTTATAAATGAAGTAATACATAATTGCAATAAACCTCATACCATTGGAAGTTCCACTAGGGCCGGCACCGTCATCTATCTGGTTTTCATGTTCCAAACGATCACGGTGGCGATACAAGTAAGAATTATATTTGATACGCTTCGAGAAACTTTTATTCATAGTGATTTCCACGAAAACAACGACGACAAAACTATTTTTAATCACAAATCGCTTCAATTACAAGATATGGCTGCAACAATGGCTCGCTATCAATTTGTGTGTGATATGACATCTGAAAGTAAACAATCGGCTGGGGTCAAAATACCACCATGAAGAAGATGAAGCTTTCAGAAGAAGAAACACGATCAACGTTTGCCACAGCGTGTTGTTTTGTATACATTGCCAAATCTAAAGAAATTCGAGCCGAATTGAGACGAAACGTGTTTATTAATAATAGCAAATCAAAATTTCAATATTTTCTTTAATATTTCATTCCAAATAGTCAACAAATATGCATTAAAAGCAAGTGAACTCGTCAACCATGTATTATAATTAAGATGTATTGGTCTTTCGGGCTGTCATTTGCAGCCTGGGTTAAGATGTATTGGTCTTTCGGGCTGTCATTTGCAGCCTGGGTTAATTCATACACTGACATCACGCCTAGGATTCTCATTGGTATGGATAACTGCCATCTAGGTAATCCGATGACATACCGTGAGGGAAAGCCACATGAACCTGTTGCCGCCAAGACACGATTGGACTGGATAGTGTATGGATCGTACCCAACGAATACCGGTAATGGCGCTTCCTAAACCATCATAGCCCACAAGTTTGCCCGTGTGTAGACAGCACCGACGATAGAATCGATATTGAGCTTAAGAAATATTTTGCGATCGATTCGATGGGCATTACCAAATCGCCTCATCCAGTTGGCTCTAAAGATGATGAAAAGGCGTTGGAGATCCTTACAACCACGACTCATTTAAAAGGAAATGAGGAAAGGAAACAGGTTTACTGTGGAAGTATAGCAATGTTCAGCTACCACCAAGTAAACTCATGGCCATAAGACGTTTCGAATGCCTGCAAAAAAAAAATGCAAAAAGATCCGGTGTTGAGAGCCGCTATCATCGACAAGATGAACGATTACGAAACAAAGGGCTACATCCGGCGCCTCACACCAAACGAAATAGCTGATACACAGAATACAGCCTGGTTCTTGCCAACATTTCCTGTAACGAATTCTAACAAGCCAGGAAAAATCCGTATAGTGTTCGACGCAGCCGCCAAGTCTAACGGAGTCAGTTTAAACACGTTCCTGCTTAAGGGTCCAGATCAGCTGGTAGACCTCCTGACGGTCCTGTATAAGTTCCGAGAGCATCGAATAGGCGTAGTAGGAGATATCAAGGAGATGTTCTTTCAAGTGGTTATGCGACCCGAGGATCAGCGCAGTCAAATGATCTTATGGAACGATGGCGAGTCTGATAAGGCCCCAGACGTGTATGTTGTTACCGTTATGACGTTTGGGGCGGCGTGCTCGCCCTGCTGCGCGCATTATGTAAAGAATTTGAACGCTGAAAAGTATAGAGATGAGTTTTCTCGTGCCTTCGAATGCATTGTCAAAGAGCATTACGTCGACGATATGCTCGCCAGTGCCGAAACGGAAGACGAAGCAATAAAGTTGGCGAAGGACGTACGTCACGTGCATGCGAAAGGCGGATTCGAGATTAGAAACTGGCTCTCGAACTCGCATTTGGTGATGAAACAGCTAGATGTACCTGTAAAGATAGAGAAGGATGTTAACGTTGGCACAGATACGAGAACAGAAAAAGTATTGGGAATGTGGTGGGACACGCAAGCCATTCATGTATAAAGTCTCACCTAGAAACGACGAGCAGTTACTGGCAGGAACGAAACTACCGACTAAACGCGAAGTGCTGCGTATCCTTATGAGGATTTACGATCCTTTGGGTCTATTGGGGAACGTGTTGATGTTCCTGAAAGTATTGCTGCAAGAAATATGGCGCGCTGGTGTTGGATGGGATGAGCAGATTGGCGGCCGTTTAGCAGAACAATGGGAAAGGTGGACCAGCATTTTACCTGCCGTCTGCCAGATCAAAATTCCAAGGTGCTACCGCCAGCGTACGTCGGCCCTCCCTGGTAACGTACAGCTTCACATATTCTGCGACGCAAGTGAAAACGGGATGGCAGCGGTTGCCTATTTCCGGTTTGAAGAAGGAGAAACAATAGAATGCGCTCTAATAGGTTCTAAAACTCGAGTGGCACCGTTACGGTTTCTATCGATTCCCTGTTTAGAATTGCAGGCAGGAGTGATTGACGCACGGCTCGCACATACGATACACAAATCACATCGTTTAATAATCACTAGAACAATATTTTGGTCGGACTCACGGGACGTCATCTGTTGGTTACGTTCAGATCACAGACGATACAGTCAATTCGTGACCTTCAGAGTCGGAGAAATCCTAGAGTTGACCAAAGTAGACGATTGGCAGTGGATATCAACGAAGGCCAATGTTGCAGACGATGGTACGAAATGGGCAAAACACCCGATTTAAGCACCAATAGCAGATGGCTCAAGGGTCCGAACATTCTATGGCAGCGGGAGAGCGATTGGCCAGCTTCACCGACACGACCAGATGATACAGCAGAAGAACTACGTCGCAACTTGCTGTTCCATGTCACAACTAAGCCAATCATCCAAATCGATAGATTTTCTAAGTGGAATAGACTTCTGAGATCCGTTGGATATGTCGTTCGATTTTTGAACAATTGCACTCATAGGGCCAATGGAACACCGATCGCAACAGTACCGCTGATACAAGAAGAGTTTAAAAGAGCTGAAAAAATAATACTGAAGCAAATCCAGCGAGAAGTGTTTCCGCAAGAAATCAAGTGTCTCGAGAATCCTCCAACATTAAAACATCCGTGGTCAAAAAGCATCGAAAAAAGGAGCGCACTGTACAAACTCTCACCAACACTCGACGACCATGGTGTGTTGAGAATAAGTGGCCGGCTTGCACACTGCACTGCAGTGGACGAACCGCTTCGGATGCCCGTGATACTGCCCAGGCGACATGTAGGGACAAATTTCATCATTCATCACTACCACGTGATATATCAACATTGCAACCATCAGACCGTCATCAATGAATTGCGATCCAGATACCATATACCGCGATTTCTATCGGAGTATAAACGGGTTCGAAAAAACTGCCAACACTGCCTTAATCAAAAAGCTGTTCCCGAGCCGCCGTTGATGGGGTGCATTCCTGAACAAAGAACGGCTATAGCTCAGCGTGCATTCATATGTACCGGAATAGATTATTTCGGGCTGATCAACGTAGTAGTTGATCGCCGCGTGGAGAAACGTTGGGGAGTGATCTTCACTTGCTTAACAACACGAGCCATCCACCTAGAAATCGCGCATTCAATGGCGAGTTCGTCATGCATCCTGGCGATCCGGCGTTTTATCGCTCGGCGTGGAACGCCGCGAGAGATCATTAGTGATCAAGGTACGAATTTCGCTGCTGGGAACGCCTCGTCCAGTCAGTGAAAAAGGTTTTCGCTCAACTCGAATTGCCACGTCTGCCTAACGACGAAGTATTGCAATCTACCATGGCTCAAATAGAGATGATCATCAATTCGAGACCGCTGACTTACGTGCCGTTAGACGACGATTTGGCACCACCGATAACACCGAATGACTTACTCTTGGGCAGCTCTAACGGCATCAAGCCACCTGCACCGTTCGATGATACAGCGACGGCCGTAAAGTCAACATGGAAAGCGTCGCAGAGTAACACCAACTTGTTTTGGAAAAAATGGTTAGCCGAGTACCTTCCGACCCTGACCCGCAGAACAAAGTGGTTCCTTCCATCTCGTCCGATCGAAGAAGGTGATGTAGTGTTGATTGCTGATAACAATCTACCGAGGAATTGTTGGCCGAAAGGAAGGGTGATAGAAGTGGTTAAAGCCAACGACGGCCAAGTAAGGCGAGCCACCGTGCAGACAGCAAGCGGAATCATCGAAAGACCTGCAACGAAGATAGCCGTGTTGGACGTTCGTAGACCTAACAAATGAAGAACGATACGGTCAACCCATCAAACCTAGAACGTATTTGTTGTGATGCGGCACCAGCGTAACGGTTGAACGATGAACGGAAGTAGATCGCCGACTTTAGTATGGTAAGTTGCGTATACCAGCAACGTACCGGGCGGGAGAATGTTGTATAAAACGACGAGGTCGGCGAAAAGTGACAAATTGTTGTTTACAATTTGTGTTTATTGATAAGCCGTTGACAGCCGAACCGAAACGTCGCCGATTTGCCGTTACCAGAGGGAGCAAAAAAAACATCGCCGCGCGAATCGAAAAACGGCCATCGCGCGAGCGCCATGAGATGAAGTCAGAAAGCATAGGAAAGCGTACGTGAAATTTTTTAACCGATCCGCCGCGAAAATTTACTTTACTACGTTGTAAGAATTGAGCAATAAAGTAGTGCAGTAAACGACGAGTTAAAAGATCACGTTTTAAGTTTCAGTTGAAGAAAGAACTTTGCTTCTAGAACAACCACTATGATTCAGAACAAAAACGTTTCACTCAATTTGCCAGGTTCCCTCAATCGAAAAATTCACGGCAAAAATAGTTCAAAAATTCAATACAAGATTCATAAACAGTAACTTAGACGGGCACAATTAGAAACAATTAGAAATCTTGTCTAGAATTAATTTTTTAGAATTTTTTTGGAATTAGAAAACGGCCACTTGGGCGCAGGGCCAGTCACCCAGTCCCATGTAACAACTGACTACAGAAAGCATCAGAAGGATACGAAACGGACTTAACGATACCGACCCAACGCAATGCCCTCGGACAACGATTAAAATGGGCTCATGGAACGTACGCACTCTTAGCAAAGCCGGAGCCTTGAAACAACTTGATGACGCCCTAGCCACATTGAGCATGGACCTCGTAGCTCTACAAGAGATTCGGTGGCTAGGGAACGGTGTGCACAACAGGCGTGGTAAGCAATGCTACGATATTTACTACAGCTGCCACGACCGCCACCACGTGCTCGGAACGGGTTTCGCCGTAGGTCCCCGGCTGAAATCCGTAATCATAGATTTCAAGGCTATAAACGATAGGCTATGCACCCTGCGCATGCGAGGCAAATTTTTTAATATAAGCCTCATAAACGTTCACGCCCCTACCGAAGATAAAGAGGAAGAGGAGAAGGACCTTTTTTACGGCCGCCTCGCTAGAACTATAGATGCGTGCCCCAGGCATGACCTCAAAATCATCCTGGGGGACTTCAACGCAAAAGTCGGTAGGGAGCCAATGTACCGCCAATACACTGGCTGTCACAGTCTGCATGAGCACAGTAACGATAATGGTAGTAGATTGGTCCAGTTCGCCGCAGCGAACAATCTGGTTGTAGGAAGTACCAAATTTGCGCGGAGGGACATCCACAAAATGACGTGGGCGCACCCGGATGGCGAATCCTTCAACCAGATCGACCACGTGTTAATAAGCCGCCGACGACAGTCGAGCCTGTTAAACGTCAGAACTTATCGAGGAGCCAATATCGATTCCGATCACTACTTGGTTGGCTTAGTGATACGTTGTAGAATCGCCCGCCCCCGCACCAATGGGGGCGGAGAAAACACGCAGCCTCGGCTCAACACGGACTCTCTAAGGGACATTACTGTCCAACAGGAATTCAAAGCCGCTTTAGACGAGTCTCTACTACCAGAAAACAGATATGAAACTACGAGCGTGAGGTGGAACGCTCTAAAAACAAAAATAATAAACTGTGCAAGAAATATACTCCCACCACGTCGTGGCAACACCAAATCTGGCTGGTTCGACGATGAATGCAGACAAGTGACCGAACGTAAGAATACTGCATACCGAGCAATGCAGCAACGGCATAGAACGCGGACATGCGCAGAGGAATATTCACGGCTCAGACGCGAAGAGAAACGAGTTCACCGCTCTAAGAAGCATGCTTTGGAAGAGCAAAACATGCGGGAACTCGAGCAAACCAGAGAGGCGTACGGACCGACACGAAAGTTTTACCAAGCGATAGCAGGTCACCGAAACAACGTGGTACCTAAGGTAACCTGCTGTCGCAACAAGGATGGAGATCTGGTTAGTAACCAGCCAGAGGTCCTCTCGCGGTGGGCTCAGTACTTTGATGAATTACTCAACGACCAGTTAAACGAACAGCTAGAAGCGCCACTAGCAGATAGTGTCATGCTACTGCCACCTAGCATAGAAGAAACACGAAAGGCTATCCGTCGGCTGAAAAATAACAAGGCACCCGGAACCGACGGAATTGCAGCTGAACTGGTCAAGAATGGAGGTGCACGACTAGAAAACGAGATTCATCAAATTGTTACTGAGGTGTGGGATAGCGAATCGATGCCTTGTGATTGGAATCTCGGCATCATCTACCCCGTATACAAGAAGGGAGACAGGTTGGACTGCAACAACTACAGGGGTATTACGGTGTTGAATACCGCCTATAAAATATTCTTCCTGATCCTTCAGGATCGCCTTGTCCCGCACGTCGAAGAGATAGTAGGAAACTATCAAAGAGGATTCCGAAACGGAAAATCAACCACTGATCAGATCTTCACCATGCGGCAGATCTTGGAGAAGATGGCTGAATACAAAAACGACACATACCATCTCTTCATAGACTTCAAAGCCGCATACGATAGCATAGCCAGGGTAAAACTGTACGACGCTATGAGCTCATTTGGAATCCGGCCAAACTGATAAGGCTAGTTAGAATGACTATGACCAACGTCACATGCCAGGTGAGGGTGGATGGAAAACTCTCAGGACCTTTTGCTACCACCAAAGGTCTGCGCCAGGGGGACGGGCTTGCCTGTCTCCTATTCAACTTGGCGCTAGAGAGGGCCATCCGCGACTCGAGGGTGGAGACTACGGGAACCATCTTCTATAAGTCAACCCAGATCCTGGCATACGCTGATGATATAGACATCATTGGTCTGCGGCTCTCCTATGTAGCAGAAGCCTACCAAGGGATTGAGCAGGCGGCAGAGAGCCTCGGATTGCAGATAAACGAGGCAAAGACCAAACTGATGGTGGCAACATCAGCGGACCTACCAATAAATAATCCGAATCTACGTAGGTGTGACGTACAGATAGGTGAACGCACTTTTGAAGTCGTCCCACAATTCACCTATCTTGGGTCAAAGGTCAGCAACGACAACAGCATGGAAGCTGAGTTGCGCGCAAGGATGCTGGCTGCCAACCGGTCATTCTACAGCCTGAAAAAGCAGTTTACCTCAAAGAACCTGTCGCGACGGACGAAGCTGGGACTATATAGTACCTATATAGTACCAGTACTCACATACGCCTCTGAGACATGGACACTGTCCAAATCTGACGAAACCCTCTTAGCCGCGTTCGAGAGGAAGATGCTCAGAAGGATACTTGGCCCCGTATGTGTGGAAGGACAATGGAGGAGCCGCTATAATGACGAGCTATACGAGATGTACGGCGACCTCACTGTCGTACAGCGTATAAAGCTCGCCAGGCTCCGGTGGGCTGGCCATGTTATACGCATGGAAACGGACGACCCAGCCCGTAAAGTCTTTTTAGGCCGTCCACAAGGACAGAGGAGGCGTGGTAGGCCCAAATTGAGGTGGCAAGATGGCGTGGAGGCGTCCGCCATTAAGGCCGGGATAACGGACTGGCAGACGAAGGCGCGAGACCGTGAGCGGTTTCGGACACTCCTGAGGCAGGCCAAGACCGCAAAGCGGTTGTAGTGCCGGATAAGTAAGTAAGTAAGAAATCTTGTCTTATCCTACAATACCACCTAAAATCCACAATCTCACAATCGCAATACTCCTATTGCATTGAAAACGTTAAATCAAGTATAAGAACTTAAAATTGAACTGTATAGGAAATCCATAACGTTAAGAATTAGACTCTAAGTACGTTAAGCAATTTTTTTTCTTTTGAATGTGAAGTAGGATTTTGATGAAAACAGTTTTCCTACTCAACTTTAAAACCCCATGATGGATAAATATTATGTTACAGTTAGCTAAGCCAGGAACAGTTTCAGTTATCGAGGAAAATGAAATTATTGAACCCACTATTTACCGAATTCGAATCGTCATTGTACAACACAGATAATTATCTCAGAAATACATTACTACTACTCCGGCAGGTAGAACTCATTTTTTCACGCGCTTCTTACGGTCTCTCAATGGTACGTTATTTTAAAACTGAGGGCCAAGTGAGCGCCTTCTGACAACCGCGGCGAACGGATTTCGTCGTTCGAAGCCCATACTCGCCCCGTATATCGATCGATATTATTACCAACTGCTTCGAAGCCGTTGATAAACGCGCAGAGCGCGCATTTCTCGTAAATCAGATTCTGATTTAGAATAATAATCTGGTATTGAAATATGTAATGATTGTTAAACAAAGTATTTAATACTTTGATCTTCTTTCTTCTTCTTTTGGCTCAACAACCGTTGTCGGTCAAGGCCTGCCTGTACCACTTGTGGGGTTGGCTTTCAGCGACTTTTGGATTACCCCCCATAGCAGGATAGTCAGTCCCACGTATGGCGGCACGGTCTAGTTGGGGCTTGAACCCATGACGGGCATGTTGTTAAGTCGTACGAGTTGACGACTGTACAATGAGACCGGCTAAATACTTTGATACTTTATTTAATAAGAGTTTTATGTAAAAAAATTGTCCCAAGTACACAAAAACCCAATAAAAAATATGAAAATTTAAATAATTGGCGTAATTAATTAATTCATAACTTGTCACTAAAATACGTGATGATGATAAGTAAATACTTCTTCTACTTCTCCGGACAACTAATGAATTCCGCAACCCCATGTGCATCAAAGCTGTCTACAACTGTATCGTTCGTTCGGTCCTGGAATATTCGTGCGTAGTCTGGAGCCCAACTACCACTTCTTCAATTGCTCGACTTGAGGCGATTCATCGTAAGCTCACGCGATATGCCCTACGCCTACTTCCCTGGCAGGATCGCAATAATCTTCCTCCGTATGCTGTGCGGTGCCGTCTTCTAGGCACCATTCGGTTAGAAGACGCAATGCACAGTGTTCTTTCATCGCTGGATTGCTAAATGGCTCTATCGACTCATCGCCTTTGTTGCATCGAGTCGATATCTATGCACCATCCCGAACACTTAGGTCAAGAGAAACTCTACGGCTCGCTCAACCCCGTTCTAGTGCTGATCTGTCTGACGACCCTATGTTCCGCATGTCAGCTGTCTTCAACACTGTCTCGGATTGCTTCGACTTCGACATCTCAACTCAGTGCTTCAAGGAACGTCTCCGGCTTTTGTAATTGAATTGAATTGAATTGTAATTGAATTGTAATTGAACTTTTACATCCTGATTAGGGCATACGGCCCGTTAAAGATTAAATAATAATAATAATAATAATAATAATAATAATAATAATAATAATAATAATAATAATAATAATAATAATAATAATAATAATAATAATAATAATAATAATAATAATATAATAATAATAATAATAATAATAATAATAATAATAATAATAATAATAAGAGGTTTGTGATCGGTACTAGCGTAAATTTATGACCAAATAGGTTCGGCCTAAACTTTTCAACCGCCCATACGACGGCAAGAGCCTTGTTTGTTTTTGTTATGTACTTTTTTTTAATGAACTGTTACATCTTAATTAGGCCATACGGCCCGTTGAAAATTAATAAATAAATAATAATAATATACTTGACGTTACGTCATTCGTGAATATACAAGCCAATACCAGCAAATATATAACGTTTGACGTTTAACTGTTCGGCCGCACTTCCGTCACTCTCCGTGCTTTTTCAGTAATTTTCTTTTGTTTTCGGCGTCGCATCGCATTGTTGCCTATTATACGGACTATTAAACTGCTTCACTTTATCGTTGCGTCTTGGCGAATTGTTTAGTTGCACCGCAACTGTGGTTTCCTGCTGTTTTTTCCTGCTCGGCTTAGCAGTGTTGTGCTATGATTACGCGTGATTTCGCGATGGCGGCTATTTGCTTCTCGTGTGCTGAACCGCTAGAGGCCACCGGCTGCATCATCAGTTGTGCATATTGTGACGCTACGTTCCACCGCGTCTGTTTCAAATTGCCCCCCGAGCTGATTGACGCAGTATTGTCCAATGTCGACCTGCACTGGAGCTGCATTGGCTGCACTAACATTCTTAAAAATCTGCGCTGCCGTTCGGTAAAAGAAATAGGCGCCCAGGTCGGTTTCCAAGCCGCCCTCACCTCAGCTGTAGCAGCTATCGGCAAATTGAGTCTATTAACGCCGAAGTTCGCAGTGATTTTACCCTCCTTCAAACTGCATCCACGCCTCACATTCGGAATCCTGATCCTCGACCGGCTACTGGTAGAAAGCGGAGGCGCCTAATCGAGGATTAGGCATCTCCTGGTGTAAACAGAATTGTAAACAGTCGCGGTAACATCCTTTGTGCCGCGTGAAGCGTTCCGCTCACGCTATAAAGCGCAACGCTAGGATAAGACAAAGCGGCGCGTTAGTGATCGCGCGGAGGACAACGTAAGGATCGACGAAAGATTGTCAAAGATAGAGCAATTGAGAAGAAGCAGAAGAAGGGGGGGGGGGGTCGTCCGGTCATTCCTCCTCGGGAGAGAAGTGAAGTGGTGGCAAACTTGGATACGAAGGAGGATTAACTTGGTGGACGGGAAGCTAGAAGGTGCAATAAATTGGCTATTAACACGGTGTAACAAAAAAAAAACTAGTTTCTTTTATTAATGCATAGTGTAGTTTAGTTCATCTGGTGACAGCGGTAAAGCAAATATTTGCATGGTGATTTCTGGCTGGTGCTAAAATTCAAGTGGCTAGGTGATAAAGTAAATTGGTGAAAGGTAAATCGCAGCGTAGTTATAGTAAAATTTAGTGATTAATTAGTTAGTGATTATAATAGTGATTAACACATAGTGATGTTTTTGGTTTTGGATTTTTCAGTTTTTTATTAAACAAATTTTTTTTAAATATATTTTTTTTGGGTTATTTTAAAAATTAAAGTTATTTTTATGAATACAATAAGTTTAAAAGTAGTTTAAATAAGTCAAATAATTATTGCGTATACAGCATTTGTATAAGAGCATTGGTACGGGAATGAACGAGTGCTGGCGCTAAGGAATAGAGCTGTTCGAATTAACAATAGTTCGGATAATATTAACAAAATTCACATTTTGCACAATTTCAATTCAACTGCAATAAGTGAATCAAACGTAAATAAAGCTTATTGTTACAAGCAACGACTTCAAATACTTAAGGCGGAATTTTTTAACCAAAGTATTGAGATTGAAAAAGCTTTGAATAACACATTAACAAATATGGAGTACGCGTTCCCAACAGAGAGAGAGCAATGATGTGCATTCCGGACTTTCACGGTGAATCGAAAGATTTGGAAAGATTTGGAAAGATTTTTATATCAAATCGACTTCTTTGCTAAACGAATCCCTGAGGGGGAGTCGGAGGAAGAGCTTATTCAAGTAGTAATGTTCAAACTTAAAAGAAAGGCTGCAAGTTTGTTTAATCGCATTGTTGATGAAAGTTGGGATAATGTGAAAACAAATTTAATCAAGCAATTTGGGGAAAAGGTTAACGTGGAGGCCATTTTCTAACAAGTGGAAACGCTACAGCAGGAGTTCAATGAACCTTTCACAACGTATAAGGAAAGAGTTCTAAAATTAAAAGAGCAGATCATGAATAACTATGCAAAAAACGCAGAAGATTCATATGCCATTAAAAGTTTAAAAATTCATTTCTTAGCTGGACTCAAAAATCAAGAACTGAAAACACTGGCTCGAACCAACAAGCATCTCGAATTTGATGATTTGTTAGATTACCTCGAAGAGGAGGTGGTGCAAATTGAGCACATTCGGAAGATTGAAGAAAGGTTAAATCGAAGCCAAGTTTCCTCACACATGATACACACACCAATTATCAACCCAACCTGGAGGAAAGTTTTATAGATGATAACGTGCAACAACCGATGCAAAGTAGAAATTGTCAACACGGTAGTTTTTACAATAGAGATAGATTAACACTGTCGCTGGCGGTTAAAATAATTAGTTTACTAGGACGCGATAGCCATCCGGTCGATCAACCGATCGAAGACGGTTTGGCTGCGTTAGCCTTAAAATAAATAAATAAAATAATAATAAACAATGCTGCGAGCACGCGCACGATCGGTGGTCGATCGGCATGTTGTCAACGCAGCATTTTAGCAAGTAAGAACAATTAGCATGTAACCATTTAGGTATAAATAGGTAAATTTTATGGTAATAAAGCGTCAGTGTTAACCCTACACCCTTTCGATCACAACAGTCACTCGGAGGTTATCTTCCAGTGTGACAATTTGGTGGCTCCAGAGAGGAATAGATCAAAGGGAAATTTCACTCCGGAGTTAAGCTCCGTGTGTGAAATAAAGGCTAGCATTCACCAGCCAGTGTTACTCCGAGGTCAGCCTCGAGTGTGACAATCACAGCCAAAAAGACGAGTTCCGTGGAAGAATAGCCACCCTCTCGCAACACCAAAAGACGAGTTCCGTGGAAGCATAGCCACCCTCTCGCAACCTACAAAGACGAGTTCCGTGCAAGAATAGGCACCCTCTCGCAACCAAAAGACGAGTTCCGTGGAAGAATAGCCACCCTCTCGCAACCAACAAAGACGGGCTCCGTGGCACTCATCACCGGAAGAGGTCACCCTCCTGCACCAGGAGACGAGTTCCGTGGAATTCAGCTGAAGAAGAAGCCACCCTCTCGCAACCATTAGACGACGAGCTCCCGTGACTCCCGCGACCAAAGGGATCACCCATTCGCATCGAAGTGAAGACATCGAACCACGACACCAAAGGCGACCTTGAACCAGCTGATCACCGACCGGCCTAAGTCCAAAACAACAGAGTCCAGCAGCACTCACCAGCGGCTTAAGTCGAGCACCAGAAGACGAACAAGACCTAACCGATCACCAGCTACACCCAGCAGAACACCACTCTCCACCCCGCGACGACCTCCCCGGCGTGACGATTGCCGGCAGCAACAAAAGCGAACCCATCGCACCTAGGGCGAACTTGATCCAGCGCAGCGGCAGTATTCTGCATCAGCAGATACCGAGGTGAGTCATGGAATATAATATAAGGTTAATCCGAACGGTAACTGCTGGTTATGTACACGAAAGAATGAGTGGGGAAAACTCATCGGTTGTTATATTTGTGATAGGTATTTCCATAAGGAATGCTTAAAATTAAAGACAATCCCGGAAGAGTTTACATGCCCAAAATGTGAAACATTATTCGGGAAAAAAGAAGCAGAGATTAAATCAATTCAAGAGGAAGCAGAAAGGCTTACTAACGAAAATAATCTACTTGAAAAAAAATTAGCAGAGATAGAGGAGGGAAAGAAGAAGCTCTTGCAACGCGTAGAAAAAATACAGGAGGAACAAAGGAATGCCGAAACACGAGTAGAACAGATATCAACTGAGAAGGAACAATTCAAAAATTAGTAGACGAAAGAGATGCCGAAATTAAGAATCTCACTTGGCATCTGAAAGAGCTTATCGAAAAGGATTCAGTAGCAGAAGAAATTCATAAAGACCTACAGCTGGCTCCACTTTCTAGCACGAGTCAGCACACGGTCAACAGTTTGATTGAGCCTTTGGGACAAACCACTAAGGAAATATCGCAACCGACTCCTATTAAGGAGAGGATTTTAGAAATACTAGAGAACCACGAAGGACAAAAGCTCGTCGCACTTTCCAGCACGGATCAGCATATGGCCAAAGATGGACACAATTTAAATGAACCCTCAGAACAAGCCACCCAGGTAATATCTCAAATTGCTACCGCTACAAACGTACCCGTGAAAAGGATAAAAACAAATTTAGACCAGCCAAGAAATGATAGCCCCGAACTAGAAAGACAATTAACAGAGATAAAAAAACGGATCGAAAGTTTGAGCAAAAGCAGGTTGGATGAGTCTCCTACTACACCAAATGCACCCCCACAAGTCACATTGTTCAACCTTCAAGTGAGATGGGGATACTAACCGCTACCTTGAACAAAATGGTGATGGCTATGAACACCTCAAAAAATTCACTACTGGTATTACCAAATTTTGATGGTGTTCAGAAAGAGTGGCCAAAATTTCGATCGATTTTTTACGAAACAGCCCAAACAGCTGGATTCACGCGCTTGGAGAACCTGAATAGGCTTCAAAAGCACCTGAGGGGAGACGCGCTAAAAGCCGTCAGCTCTTTAATGCACGATCAAAACAATTTGGATAACATAATTGATAGACTGGAAAAGTTATATGGGAACCCTGACGTCATTTACGACGCTCTTCTTGCAGATTTAACAAACGCTAAGGAACCTACGCTTGAAACACCTAGTACGTTCATTGACTTCACGAATGCCTTAAATAATTTGATTAGAAATATGACCTTGCTGAACAGAGAGGAATATTTAAATGACCAGCGACTCCTAAGAGACCTAGTCTCAAAACTTCCCTCAAGCCTACGAAACAACTGGCTAATAGAAAAATCTTGCTGTGCAACCTTAACACTAACCGACTTAGCTGAATGGCTCAAACCCACAGAAGAGTTGGCCATACTATTAGAATCAAGAGATCTTGGTTCTAAAAAGTCTGCTAAAATGAGCCCCATCCAAACAGCAAACAGACAACAGTTTAAGGACAAATGTCTAAATTGTAATAAACAGCACAAAACCACCGAGTGCAGAACGTTACTGGCAAACTCTGCAGAACAAAGATGGGCTATTTTAAGAGGTAAGGGAATATGCACTAATTGTTGCAGATTAACGAACCATACCTCCTACAATTGCAAATTTCCACCACAGTGCAATGTCTATGGATGTAGAGAGAAACATCACTCTATCCTCCACGCACAAACAGTTCCGAAAAATTATGATCAAGCCAGAAGAGTCAATTATCACTCAAGCAACAAACAACTCTTTTATCAGATCGTTCCTGTTACTCTGAAAAACGGCGAAGTAGAAGTAAATACATTTGCCTTTATAGATCCAGGGTCATCTACAAGTCTTATACTTGAAGATGTAAAAAATCTCTTAAAGGCGGAAGGCCCAAACAAACCTCTCACTCTTAGCTGGACAAACGGTGAAGTCCAAGATGAAAACGAAAGCCAGTCCATTGCCATTCAAATTAGGGGAAAACAAGGGAAAACTTATGATGTAAGCAACGTACGCTCGGTGAAGCATCTCGATCTGCCCACACAATCAATAGATGCACAACAGTTAGCAAATAACTACAGCCATTTGTGCGATGTGGGAATTGACAGTTATACAAACGCAACCCCCACTATTCTCTTAGGTTTACCTCATGCGTACATTACCAGAGGAACTTCACCTCGTGAAGGCGAACCGGACGAGCCAATCGCACACCACACTCGGTTAGGCTGGGTACTGTTCGGTGGACATGATAAAAGGGATAGAGAATGCAACCTGTTTACCATGATCGAGAAACAGGAAGAAGACGAAAAATCATTAAGACAAATGATGAAGGAATATTTTTCCACCGAGGAATTTGGGGTAAAGGTTACCCAAAAATCCCTGGTTCCAAAGAAAGACGAGTTAGCGTTAGGCATTATGCAAGAAACGCTACGCTACAGCAATGGACAATACGAGATTGGTCTTCTTTGGAAGGACGCCAACGTCGTACTCCCGAATAGTTACGAACAGGCTTTAAGAAGACTAAAAACTCAAGAGAGAAAGATGGAGAAGGATAGCGAACTCAAAGGATGGTATCACGCCAAGATCAGAGAATATTTAGAAAAAGGGTACGCTCGTGTAATAACACCATACGAGCTTCTAAGTACGAATCCTAAGATAAATTATATTCCACATTTTTCTGTGGTAAATCAGAACAAACTAGACCCAAAACCAAGGCTAGTGTTCGATGCAGCGGCAAAGAACCAAGGAATATCCTTAAATTCTATGCTCTTGTCAGGACCTGATGCCACAACGTCCTTGTTTGGCGTAATAACACGATTCAGAGAACATACTATCGGAGTTTCAGGGGACATCAAAGAAATGTTCCATCAGGTCAAGATACGAAAAGAGGATCAGTGTGCCCAAAGGTTCTTGTTTAGAGACACGCCCGCTGACCCTCCATAAGTATTCACAATGGAGGTAATGACCTTCGGCGCCACCTGCTCTCCTGCATGCGCTCAATATGTAAAAAATCAAAACGCATTGAAATACAAGGAACAACACCCAGGAGCGGTGAAGGCCATAATAAATAACCATTACGTAGACGACTATTTAGATAGTTTCCCTTCGGTCGAAATAGCTTTGAAAACGATCCACGAAATCAACGAAATACATGACAGAGCCCATTTTTTTATGAGAAATTACTTCTCAAATTCAAGAGAGGTAATAAATTCTCTACCGGAGGAGCGTAGGTCATCTAAAGACCTACTACAAATCTCAGATAAGGAACATACCTTTGAAAAGGTTTTGGGTTTGTACTGGGATACCCACAACGATGTTTTTAGATACAAAATTAAAGACGAATTTAAAGATCATTGGAATAAGAGAGACATGCTCTCGTACATAATGAAAATATACGACCCACTAGGCCTGATAAGCAACTATCTGATTGAAGGGAAGATAATGATGCAGTCTCTATGGAAAACAGGGCTGAATTGGGATGAAAAAGTTCCCCCAAAAATAAAAACACAATGGGACCAATGGATGAAAAAATTAAGTAATGCCAGTGCCGTTGCAATCCCAAGATGCTATGCATTAAGGGAACAATGTCTAACAAGGGAGCTACACGTCTTCGTGGACGCTTCAGAACAAGCTTTCGCGGCCGTGGCATACCTACGAACAATATATGCCGACGGTGTTAACGTAGCTATAGTTGCAGCGAAAACAAGAGTTGCTCCCACAAAACCGCTTTCAATCCCCAGACTAGAACTACAAGGAGCAGTGCTAGGGACAAGACTTAGCGAAACAATAAAGAAGGAGCTAAGGTTACAAGTTTCCAAAGAATTTTTTGGACCGACTCCAAGACGGTCCTTGCGTGGCTAAACTCAGAACCCCGCGATTATAAGCAATTTGTTGCAGTACGAGTAGGAGAAATTTTAGAAGTAAATTCACCTTCTCAATGGAACTGGGTAGCATCCGCAGAAAATCCAGCTGACGAGGCAACCAAAATCTATCATGGTCCTTCAAAATGGTTAAAGGGTCCTCAATTCCTGTGGGAAAGAGAGATTAACCCATCAGTGTTGACAACCACTGAAGAACTCAGACCCGTACATGCCATAAGAAAGGTCGAAAAATTGGATTGGAACATCATAAATATTGAATGGTGCTCGGATTGGGCTAGGCTAAAAAGATCAGTGGCAGTCATGCTAAAATATTTAGAATGGTTAAGGGTAAAGAAAAATTCATCGCAATTCTCTAAAACAATTGACAAAACTATCTTAGATAAAGCAGAAAGACTGCTAATTAAAAAGGCACAGTGGGAAAGGTTTGGACAAGAGATCACAAATCTCACACAAAAAAATCCCGTAAACAATAACAGCGCCGTACGCGGGTTAAACCCCGTTCTTGATGAAAATGGTCTTCTGCGATCTAAAGGAAGGCTAGAGAACGTTAAATTTTTACAATATGATACCAAAACCCCTATAATTCTACCAAAAGGGCACCATATAACTAGTCTGATCCTAAGTAACTATCACCAAAGATATTACCACAAAAAAACAGAATCAGTACTAGCAGCCGTAAGGCAAAGGTTTTGGGTGGTAGATTTAAGGGCTACCCTAAAACGCGTAGTCAACAATTGCCAATATTGCAAAATATGCTTGCCAAGCCAAACCCCCCAATGATGGCCCCGTTGCCAAAATGTAGAACAACCCCATACGTAAAACCATTCACTCACTCTGGTGTCGACTATTTCGGCCCCTTATTAATAACAATCGGAAGAAGAACAGAAAAACGCTGGGGCGTGTTGTTCACGTGCTTAACCACGCGTGCAGTACACATTGAAATAGCAACGGACTTAAGCACTGGGTCATTTCTAATATGTCTTAAAAATATGCAACATCGAAGGGGAAAAATCAGTCATCTGTATAGTGACAATGGCACAAATTTTGTCGGGGCCAGCAATGAAATGAAAAGATTGAAGGAAAAGTGCGCCTCAGACGGTATCGAATGGACATTCAATCCACCAGGTGCGCCACACTTTGGCGGCGCTTGGGAGCGACTCGTAGGGGAAATCAAAAGCTGCTCCCAATTGAAGAAAGCTATAAGGAAGATGAACTAAGATCTATACTAACGGAAATAGAGTTCATTACGAATAATAGACCTTAACTCATATACCCCTCGACCGCGAAGACGACGAGCCATTAACGCCTGCTCATTTCTGATAGGTTGTTCAGGCGAAGCCGAGCCTAACATCATAGACATCTCAAAAGCTGAGGCTACTCGAGCCGGTTGGAAGAGATCCCAGTTCGTGACCCAACGCTATTGGGACGTTGGGTAAAAGAGTATCTTCCAAATCTGTCAAAACGAGGCAAATGGGCAGACCCAGCTAAACCTCTATATATTGGAGATATAGTGACGTTCCCGGACGAGCAAAGGAAGGGCCGCTGGATAATAGGTAGAATAATAAGTGTGAACGTGGGCAAGGACGGGCAAACGCGATCCGCTAGCATAAAGGTAGGAAACTCAATACTTACAAAACCAACAATAAAATTGGCACGGCTAGACGTAAAGGGAAATTTCTCAAATTGGGGTAAGAAACGTAAGGACGATATTAACTTCGTTAAAGAAAGAGCAGCTGAGCTGTCGACACATCCAGCAAAGAAACGCCAAACGAGAATAAGACCGGTACAATGGTACACTTACCAATCATAGTAATATTAGCAATTTTTGGTGCTGCGACAGGATTTCTGTTGCACCGATCAATCAATCAGGATTATTTTTTGATCATCAAGGAACGCTCAAACGACAAAAGGGGAAATTAACCCGACCTTCGAAGTCAAGACCGAGGTCTTTCGTACGTTTTTTAAACCAGTAATAGAAGACCCTCCGCAAGGTAATGAAAAAAATAACAATAACAAAGAAGGAGAAAAAACAATCAGCTTCATACTGATAGGCTTAGGAATTGCAATAAGCAACAACTTTATATTAATCGTCATTATTATTTCCCTGGCAATGCGAAAACACAAAACCGTAACGATTCCCAAACCGCCACCGATAGATGTCACGACAACAAAAGACACAAAACTGTAACCCCTTAGCAGGAATTACGGGGGCGGGGATGTCGCTGGCGGTTAAAATAATTAGTTTACTAGGACGCGATAGCCATCCGGTCGATCAACCGATCGAAGACGGTTTGGCTGCGTTAGCCTTAAAATAAATAAATAAAATAATAATAAACAATGCTGCGAGCACGCGCACGATCGGTGGTCGATCGGCATGTTGTCAACGCAGCATTTTAGCAAGTAAGAACAATTAGCATGTAACCATTTAGGTATAAATAGGTAAATTTTATGGTAATAAAGCGTCAGTGTTAACCCTACACCCTTTCGATCACAACAGTCACTCGGAGGTTATCTTCCAGTGTGACAAACACGCTGCGATGAAAGTAGATGTAATAATTTACGGGTAGATAAGGGTAATTTCCAACCTCAACACAACAGTACCACTTATCACCCTAACACTTCAAGAAACTTTTCTCAACCTAAACAATTCACTTCATATGGCACCTCATATAATCAACACTCATCACAACACATAAACTACCCAAATAATCAATCCTCCTTCCAACGTAACCAACATCAAAGTAGTTATTTGCAACAACCACAACGTAGTCAATACCAAAACCATAACACCCAACAAATACCAAAACATAACCCATATCACAACGATAAAATACAGCAACAGTTATGCCAGAACCAACAGCAAAAAAACTAAATATTGGAACATTAGATATTGCTACTAAAACCTCTAGTGTTCCCAGAGAAAAGAAAAATATTTTTCATATAAGCCATCCAGAGTCAAATCATAGTCAGGCAGAGCCAACAGATGGGGATTATTATGAAAACATTCAGGTTAGTTTCTCAAATGAAGGAAAACCAATGGAAAAAATCGAGCTAAAATATTTAATAGACTCTGTTAGGGGAATCGGCTATTAATTATACCGATAAAATAATGTTGTCAAGTTTCGATGGAAGTTGTGTTGAAACTATGGGTTCAATGTTAGTACGCTTGTACATTGGAAAATTTATATATTGTGAGAAATTTCACATAGTGGAAGTTCTTTTGGTACCGGGAATTATTGGATCGAACTTTTTAAGAAAATATGCAAGCAAGGTTGAAAGACATTTTCAAAACATTATTTTAACAAAGCCGCACAACGAAGAAGATTGTAAAGAGGGTAATAATTTAGAAGGTAATGATGAAAATGATAAGGAGGTATTCTTGGAGAAGATAAACTCAGAAGAGAATGCACATGAATGCCTCTCTTACTTGCAGGAAAAAGATGCAGATTGCGATTTACTAGGTAAGGGGAAAGAGGCAATAGGTGAAGCAAGCTATAAAGAATTATTAAACAAAATTAATACCAACCATTTAGATTTGCATGAAAAAACATGCATCACAAACATAATAATGGATTTTTCTGATACATTTTACTTGCCGGGAGATAAGCTCACATTCACTGAAGCAACTAAACATGAAATAGAAACTAGTTCAAATATACCAATTTACAAGAGACAATACAGATTCCCGGCTACAATGAATGCGATAATGGAAGAAGAAATTGAGGAAATGTTAGCACAAAATATAATACGACCAAGCAAAAGTCCGTGGAATTCACCTGTCATGTGTATCCCGAAAAAGACGGACGAAAATGAAAAAAAAAATCGTATTGTTGTAGATTTCAGGGCACTAAATCAAATAACTAAACCATTTATCTATCCTATACCTAGAAAAGACGATATAATGGATAATATAGGCAAAAGTAATTTTTTTTTCCACTATCGATCTGAAGTCCGGTTTTTTAAAATATTAATAGATCCTAAAGATGCTGCAAAGACAGCTTTCTCTACAACTAGAGGGCATTATGAATTTACACGAATGCCTATGGGACTAAAAAACAGCCCATCTACGTTCCAAAAGCTGATGAATACCGATATATAATTATGCGGTGTACATTTATTATTCGGCTTTTTATTCAAAAAAGATTAAATGTTACTCCGATGAGTTCTAAACTAAAACTAAACTCTCACATTAACTCTCTCTACCTCGGTTGGCGGTGTATGTTTGTGGGAGCTGTCTGCGTCCGGCTGGTGTCCGATGCCGCGCGACCGTGCTGTCTGCGTTGCCGCCCGGCTGGTGTCCGATGATGCGCGCCCGTGGGAACTAGAAGAGATGGAATGTGCCGCGCTGCAATATGGTAAAGCATTGTGTCGTGCCACGTGCTGGTGTCCAATGCCACATAACTCCTCCAGGGGGTAAAAAAAGCGTGTCCTCATGCGTTTAAACTGTCTTCGAGATTATTTCTCTACGATGGTTTCGTGACGACTTCTGTGAGCGGGATTTCCTCTTTTCTATCTGATTTGATATGGCTGAGATGAAACGACTAAAGTAAAAATAGACAAATATGATAATGGCAATAGATACTGTAGTGGACAGTCCCAGTCCAGTTAATAAGCTCCAATTCCAAGTAATATTTTTATATTGTTGCAAGTAGATGTGTTCGATGTGTTTGCGATTCGTCAATGTTCTATCATCCAAGGAGGCTAAAGGAGTTTCGACAACTTTTCGATGAATTGCGATGTTGAATACTGTCCCATATACAGCTGGACTCTTGACATGGATTTCTTCTGATGTGAAGCTTTTGTTTCTGAATTGTATGGTGCAGTTAGAAAAAGTTAATAAGAAGTTTCCATTCAAATGTCGATCGTTCGGTCCACAATCGGATGTTACCAAATGATGTTTTGCGTTTTCAATAAGAAGTTGATTATCACCTATCATTTTAGCTGTTGTTTCGTTTTCCGGAACTACTATACAATGGCTCTCTTTCCCCATTACTAATGGAGCGATGCAGTTATCAAAAAAATCCATGATATCAGAATACTTTTGTACGTATTTCTCTGGATTCTATGTTGTATATAGTTTCTTTTTCTGTTTCACGAGTTGCCTTGGATAGTCTTTGATTAACGAGTTATTGTGATTCAGTGCTAGTATTTCTATTACTTTTGACTCCTCTTTTTGCAACTCTGGCACTTTAAGTATGTAGAGCAGTTTGTTGTTGTTGACTGCTATTTTAGGTGTGACATAAGAAATGATCTCGTCAGGAATATCGCTTTTAACTCCTTGGTCTTCTAATAGCTGTTGTATAATAGCAATTTCCCGTGGTGATAGAAGTTTGCTGCTTGTAATAGACATTTTGGATAACGATATCGCTTCTTGTATATCTTCTAATATCTTGTTAATTGTATCTATATTGATAATTGCCGTCAGCATGTCTAATTCATTAAGAAGAATGTCGTTTCTATTTTCAATCATCTGCTTCATTTCGTTGGTGAGGTTTTTAATTTTCATTCCAAGATTTTCATTTACTAGGAATTGCTGATTATTACTCTCTATCAAATCGTTCATTGTACTGTTGATGATTTGCAGGTCATGTGCATCCGGGCTTCCTCCAATCCATTTCCAAACCGAGCCTATAGCTTCTACGCTTCTTATCAAACGCTTCCTTGGTCTTATGAGATTAAAATTAGAATATAAGTTTCTAACCTTATGCTTCGCAATTATTGATAGAAGACTATTGGTTGGGCGAAAAGCTACTTGAGTTAATAGGTGCATTGTATTTTCAATTTCTGTTATGTTTACCTCATGTATTATATTGATATTACCGATTTGAATTTTGCAATTATGTTTCTCTAGAATTAAAATTGGTTGATCAATCAAACTAGTTATTTTTAATTCTTGGGCTTTAATATGAGCTATCATTAGAATGACCATCAACATAACTATTCTGACGACGTCTTGTCGTGCAGCAGAAAAAAATTTAAATTCAAAATTATTCATTTTTCAATTAATAGTTTAATTTGCTATTTCCTGTGATTCCCTCGATTTCTCGATTCTTTTCCTAATTTAAATGCTTTAAATTTAAATGAGCGACAATGAGTTGTTCCACTGCGATCCTTTTGTTTTCTTCTTCTTTAGTTTTTTTGCTAAAAAGAGAATGAAAAAAATAAAAAATTGTGCTCAGCCAGTCGTCTGTTCTTTTTTTTTTTTTTGTTTTTGAGACGTCAAATCCTGTAAATATATAAAAAATATTAGTTTCATGTACAATTATGTTGCGTTTTATTTTATTTTTATTGCGTTTGACATTTCTTGGTCCAATTTGAATGGTTTTTTCATTATTTACCAAACATTTTGATTTGAAAAGCGTGGATCTAGCTTTTTTCTAGTGTTTTTCTTTATATAAACATCATGTCCTTCATTTACATCAGGTGCAATTTCTTTTTTTTCGTTATTTTTTTTCATTCTATTTGCAGCTAGCTGAAGGTTCTTTTTTACGTTTTTGAAAATTTGTCGGCGTTATCGGCTATTTCTGGTGGGTTCATCGTATAACCTGGATTAAAAATAATTTCATTAGGGGTATAAGTGGTGACTGAATGAACAGTATCGTTGTACATTGCATTTGCTATTTGCACTATTTCAGGAGATGAATTATTGATGAATTTGTGTTTGTTGGTATCATAAATTTCAATGATAGTACTATGAGTTTTTTCTATTTGGCCATTTGACTCTGATGAGGAAGCGAATTCTATTACGGTTCCGAAATTAGCTAAAAAGTCTTGGAACTGAATGCTAGTAAAAGCTGCTTCATGGTCGCAAATGATTTTTCTTGGTGGTCTAAATGTTCTGAAATACTGTGAAAGGGCATTCCGTATATCTGTCATGTTTCTAGATTTAATTTCTATAAGTTGAAGGTGCTTCGAAAATGCACAAATTAAAGAAAGGTAGTAGTGTCTATCCATGCCGAAAATATCCATATGGACTCTGTAAAAAGGACCATTTTCTATTGGCCTTGGTGAAATTTTTATATTATATGGTTTTCGTTCGTATTTGTGTTGAGTACAAATTTTACATGAATTAATTGATTGCCTGATTCGTTTGATCATGTTTGGGAAAAAGTAAGATCGTTTAATCTGACTTTCAACTTCGGTTATGCCTCTATGGGCTCTATCATGTTCTTTTCTTATGATAATGTCTTGCATTGTTTCGGAAGTAACGTCTTCAACCATATTTTGCGTAATAATGAAATGGCAGTTTGTGTTGCAGAAGCATTCTCTGTAAACTTCTTGAATTAAATTAAGTAAGCATTCCGGAGCTAACACAGCATTTTGCTTTCCATTCGAATGATCTTTCAAAAATGTTGTAACTTTTCTATTATCAAACGAAGTGGAGCAAATAGTTGTTCGCTTATAGTTTGGAAAAATTTGTTCCGTGATAACGGAGTCGGAGTCCGTTACTTTAAAAATGATTTGATTTCTGTAACTATTAATAGCTCTTTCTGTAAAATGCATATAATAGTCATCGGATGTGTTTGCTGAATGTGCTGTTTCGGAAGAAGATGAACTGTTATTGTTTTCCACAGATACTTGATCAACAGAAACAACATTTTCTAGTTGATTGTTGTTAACTTCGACTTTTCTACTAAGTGCGTCTGCCACAACATTTGTCTTTCCTGTCTTATAGATTACGTCGTAGTCGTAATTTTCTAAGTCTAATCGCCAACGTATCAATTTAGCGTTCTTATTTGAGTTTTTAATGTAAATAAGGGGTTTATGATCGGTAACCAAAGTGAATTTGTTACCATACAGGTACGGCTTAAACTTGGTTACTGCCATATGATGGCTAGTGCCTCTTTTTCTGTTGTGGAGTAATTTGACTCTGTTTTGTTTAGAGTACGGCTTGCGAAGGCTATGGGTTTTTCTGTTTTATCTATTACTTGTGATAAAACGGCACCGAGGGCATAATTGCTGGCGTCAGTTGTTAATATAAAAGGAAGTTCAAAGTCAGGATAAGATAAGATTTGATCTGAAACTATTATATTTTTTAAATGTTTAAAGGCTTCCTGATATTCGTGATCATTAAAGTTTACTTTTCATCCTTCTGTAACAATTTAGTGAGGGGTTTGTTAATTTTGAGTAATCTTTAATAAAACGTCTATAATACCCTACGAGTCCTAAGAATTGTTTTATTTCTTTTTGATTGGATGGAAGTTTCCATTCTTGAATTTTTCTTATTTTTTCTGGGTCAGGTTTGATTCCGTCAGGGGCAATAATGTGTCCAAGAAATTCCGTTTCTCTGCGAAGAAATTCACATTTGTCTAATTGTATTTTAAGATTGAAATCACTTGACCTCTTAAGGATTTTTGAAACATTGTTGAGGTGATCTTGAAGATTTTGCCAATTATGATTATATCATCAAGATACACATAGCAAATTGATCCAATATAGTTTGATAAAACATTATTCATCGCACGTTGGAATGTCGCTGGGGCATTTTTCAAGCCAAATGGCATTCTCGTAAATTCAAAATGCCCTAAAGCTGTTGAAAACGCTGTCTTTTTTTGATGGTCAGGGTCCATTTCGATTTGATGAAAACCTGATTTCAAATCTAAGGTGGTAAAATATGCTGATTTGCCAAGATTATCTAATATTTCTTCTATTTGTGGGATGGGAAATTTATCGTTAATGGTTTTGTCATTGATCTTACGATAGTCAATAACAACGCGCACTTTACGTTTTCCTGATGCGTCTATCTTTTTTGGAACGACCCAAACTGGCGATGAGTAAGGGCTAATTGAATGTTGTATGATTCCGTTATCGAACAATTCCTTGATTTGCTCTTCCACATCTGTTTTAAAAACGTGTGGATACCTATATGATTTTGTGTAAACAGGGTTTTCGTCTGTTGTTAAGATTTTATGTTTTATTAAAGATGTAGATGTAAGTTTCTCTCCAGCCCTAAGTAAAACTGTTTTATTTGCAAGTATTGTTTTGAATAATTCATCCCTCTCTAGTATTGACAAATGATCTGTGCGGATTATTTCGCTAAGCACTTCATTTGTAACGCTACGCTCTGGATGTAATGGGATTGGGGAAATCGTTTCAAAATTATTTACTATTATGTTTAATTTTCCTTTGACATCAGGTATTGTTTTTTCTGTGCTTAAAATTTTTGCTGTCGTTTTATTGTTATTAGCTCTATATAAACCTGGCTCAATAACAACTCCTTTACAAAGTTTTTGAAACGTTGGTACGAACCAATCGCCATTAACGGATGTTTCCATTTCTAAGTTATGCGAATATAATTGTTTATCGGGAAAATATTTTTCATATTTGAATTTCATGTTTCCTATTTCAAATGTCTCTTCTTTGAAATTTATTATTGCTTGGTTTTTAGCCATTAGTTCTGAACCAATGAGTGCGTCGAAAAAATTATGAAATTTTAACTCATAATAGGTTTGATTTGGAAAATTATCGCCGAATAAATTAATACGTCCTTTCTCCGTAACGTGCTTACATCCAGCGGTGTTTTTTATTTTGGTTTCCTTTACCTTTGTTGTTTGTGGGAGAATGCCCGGCCGTATTATATTTTTATTTGCTCCAGTATCGATCAAAATGTTTGTGGGATAAGTTTGAATATTTGATATAATGTAAAGCAAGTAATTTACGTGTTTTTGTTTTCTGGATGAATTAAGCAAAAATTTATGTCTAATTCATCTTCAGACTCAGATTCTTCGTTATCGGAGGGTTTTGTTATTTCAGCATTAAACAGCTGTTTCTTATTTAAAGTAAATCGACTTTTGGTAGAACCTATTTCCATTGGTTCGGCTGGCAGATTCGTGTCAACTGGTTTACGAGGTTTGTAATCCTGTTGCTGAGGCTGTGTGATTTTTGTATTGTTAAATTTCCTTTCTGTTTGTTTTTTATTATTTCCTTGCCCTGCGGTATGAGAGGTGCCTAAGTATTGTTTTGATTGAGTTAATTGAATATGGGTAAGATTTCTGTTCGATTCATTTGATGTAAATTTACATATAAATGCATACGCATTTTCGATTGATTTGGGTTCAGCAGCTTGTACATATCCAAAATAGGGTTTCTGCAGCCCACTGACGTATGCAGCTAGACTATATTCGTCTATAAAGTCGTTTATGGCATCCCAATGAAGATTGTACTTAGGATTTTGTTTTGCCAACGATTTTATATTGTGAACCAGTTCCTTAGTTTTCTGATAATGCGTGTTTGCGTTACCATCCATTTTGTTATGCCAGAGTTGGCAGTTATACGTGGAAAGATCTTGTTTATCTCCTAGAGATGTTATCAAAATTTCTTTCACTTCACTGAACGTTTTTGGGTTGCCGTTTGTACAAATTACATCTTTAGCATGCCCCTCTATTTTGTTTATAACAGCTGTCACATAAATTTCAAATATTTGTGGTGACACGAGGTTTTCGAATAAACGAAGAGTTTTTTCTGCTGTTTCTATCCAACTTGCGAGTTGCTTTTATTGCCATTAAATATAGGCAACATTTTTATGGGATCAGGGATACGGAACGGATCACCTGATATTGTCACTTCACGAGGAATAGGATCATTTCGTTGGTGTGCTATTCCCTGGTTTCCATTTGTACTTTGCCATTGCAACTCCTGCTGCGTTAATCTTGCACTTATGTTTTCGATGGCTTGTATCATACGAGCCATCTGATCATTACCACTCTCTTGAGTAGTTTGGGCTTGAGGTTCCATGTTTAGGTGCTCAAGTGATAACTGCAAATTTGCAATTGGTATGTGCGAATATTCCTCAGATACCGTACTTTCTTCTGATTCGGAACTTGTTTCAGATGTAAAAATCCTTTCCTGAATCAGCTGTTGGGCCTTTTTGAAAGCGTTGTTCTTGATTTTTGGCATAAAGAAAGCCAATCCTAAAGCTCTATCTGGTAGTGGCTCTAGGTACGTGAATGAAAAGAAATTTATAAAACTAGTGTGATGCGTCTATCTGATAGTGCGCACTCACATTAATTTTAAATTCTTTCACCCCCGATTTCTTGTGTTATTATTTAGGTAGTTTTACTGAACACGATTTCACGCACAGAAACTCAACACTAAATACTTACACGGTTGATGTTGAAGTCGTGTTTGGGCGAAGGCCAAGAAAACAATGACGGTGCTCCGTGTGCGTCTTAGCGGGGGGATCCTCAACTCCTCAGCGACGTTGCCGTCCTTGGTGCTTGTGGATGCTCGATGCTCGTAGATCACGATGCACTTTGCGGGATCACTGTTGTACTGTGTTATTAGTTCAGTACTTTCCACTGTTTCTCACTATGACGTCACTTTTCTTTAGTGCCTACCCGGCTGCGCCAATTATGCGGTGTACATTTATTATTCGGCTTTTTATTCAAAAAAGATTAAATGTTACTCCGATGAGTTCTAAACTAAAACTAAACTCTCACATTAATTCTACCTCGGTTGGCGGTGTATGTTTGTGGGAGCTGTCTGCGTCCGGCTGGTGTCCGATGCCGCGCGACCGTGCTGTCTGCGTTGCCGGCCCGGCTGGTGTCCGATGATGCGCGCCCGTGGGAACTAGAAGAGATGGAATGTGCCGCGCTGCAATATGGTAAAGCATTGTGTCGTGCCACGTGCTGGTGTCCAATGCCACATAACTATATATGCTATACAGCCGGTAAAAGCATTTGTCTATTTAGATGACATTGTAGTTTTTGGTGAAACCATAGAAGAACACAATATCAATTTAATTAAAAATTTTAATGGTCTAAAGCATTACAACCTAAAAATAGAACCATCTAAATGCAAACTATTACATAAACAAATAAATTATCTGGGGCATACAATCAATTCAGAGGGAATTAAACCTACAAAATCTAATATTGATGCAATAATAAATATGCCAGTACCAAAAACATTAAAACAACTCAGATCGTTATTAGGTGCTATTAACTTTTACGGAAAATTCATTCCCAATGTTTCCGAGGTACGAAAGCCCTTGCACGAACTTTTAAGAAAAGATTCGAAATTTGCTTGGGAAGAAAACTGCGATGAGGCTTTCCAAACACTTAAATTTTTTAATTTCTAAACCTATATTAGTACGACCAAATTACAACGATATGTTTATAATCACTACAGATACCAGTGATTATGCACTTGGAGCAGTGCTTTCTAATGAAAAAACTAAAGAAAAACCTATTGCATATGCTAGTAGATCTCTTGTAGGGGCAGAGAAAAGATACCACCCTATCGAAAAAGAATTATTAGCGATTTTATGGGCAGTAGAACATTTTAAGCACTATGTATATGGTCAGAAATTTGTTATCTATTCTGATCATAGACCGCTTGTTTCTATTTGGCGCCTAAAAGAAAATTCTACGATATTAACAAGACTAAGACTTAGATTGCAAGGTTTAGAATGCGAAGTACGATACATGAAAGGAAGAGAAAATGTAGTCGCAGAACTTCTGTCTTGGCTTCCGTGTGTGGAAATGTAAGAGATAGAAACTGAAAATCACACATTAGCTGTTGTAACGCGTCAGCAAATGAAAAACAACATAGTTTGTGAAAACATTAAGCAACATAAAGCTACGGAAGAGACATGTGAGAATTTAGAGCAACAACACCATTACCATTATCCGGCGCTACAACTGCTTCGCGGTCTTGGCCTGCCTCAGGAGTGTGCGAAACCGCTCACGGTCTCGCGCCTTCGTCTGCCAGTCCGTTATCCTGGCCCTAATGGCGAACGCCTCCACGCCATCTTGCCACCCCAATTTGGGCCTACCACGCCTCCTCTGTCCTTGTGGACGGCCTAAAAGACTTTACGGGCTGGGTCGTCCGTTTGCAAGCATACAACATGGCCAGCCCACCGGAGCCTGGCGAGCTTGATACGCTGCACGACAGTGAGGTTGCCGTACATCTCGTATAGCTCGTCATTATAGCGGCTCTCCATTGTCCTTCCACACATACGGGGCCAAGTATCCTTCTGAGCATCTTCCTCTCGAACGCGGCTAAGAGGGTTTCGTCAGATTTGGACAGTGTCCATGTCTCAGAGGCGTATGTGAGTACTATAGGTACTATATAGTCCCAGCTTCGTCCGTCGCGACAGGTTCTTTGAGGTGAACTGTTTTTCAGGCTGTAGAATGACCGGTTGGCAGCCAGCATTCTTGCGCGCAACTCAGCTTCCATGCTATTGTCGTTGCTGACCTTTGGCCCCAGATATGTGAATTCTGGGACGACTTCAAACGTGCGTTCACCTATCTGTACGTCACGCCTACGTAGATTCTGATTATTTATTGGTAGGTCCGCTGATGTTGCCACCATCAGTTTGGTCTTTGCCTCGTTTATCTGCAATCCGAGGTTCTCTGCCGCTTGCTCGATCCCTTGGTAGGCTTCTGCTACATAGGAGAGCCGCAGACCATTGATGTTTATATCATCAGCGTATGCCAGGATCTGGGTTGACTTATAGAAGATGGTTCCCGTAGTCTCCACCTTCGAGTCGCGGATGGCCCTCTCTAGTGCCAGGTGGAATATGAGACAGGCAAGCCCGTCTCCCTGACGCAGAAATTCGGTGGTAGCAAAAGGTCCTGAGAGTTTTCCATCCACCCTCACCTGGCATGTGACGTTGGTCATAGTCATTCTAACTAGCCTTATCAGTTTGGCCAGGATTCCAAATGAGCTCATAGCGTCGTACAGTTTTACCCTGGCTATGCTATCATACGCGGCTTTAAAGTGTATGAAGAGATGGTATGTGTCGTTTCTGTATTCAGCCATCTTCTCCAAGATCTGCCGCTTGTTGAAGATCTGATCAGTGGTTGATTTTCCGTTTCGGAATCCTCTTTGATAGTTTCTGACTATCTCTTCGACGTGCGGGACAAGGTGATCCTGGAGGATCAGGGAGAATATTTTATAGGCGGTATTCAACACCGTAATACCCCTGTAGTTGTTGCAGTCCAACTATCTCCCTTCTTGTATATGGAGTATATGATGCCGAGATTCCAGTCACAAGGCATCGATTAGCTATCCCACACCTCAGTAACAATTTGATGAATCTCGTTTTCTAGTCGTGCACCTCCATTCTTGACCAGTTCGGCTGCAATTCCGTCGCATCCGGGTGCCTTGTTATTTTTCAGCCGACGGATAGCCTTTCGTATTTCTTCTATGCTAGGTGGCAGTAGCATGACACTATCTGCTAGTGGCGCTTCTAGCTGTTCGCTAAACTGGTCATTGAGTAATTCATCAAAGTACTGAGCCCACCGCGAGAGGACCTCTGGCTGGTTACTGACCAGATCTCCATCCTTGTTGCAACAGCAGGTAACCGTTGTTTCGGTGGCCTGCTATCGCTTGGTAAAACTTTCGTGTCGGTCCGTACGCCTCTCTGGTTTGCTCGAGTTCCCGCATGTTTTGCTCTTCCAAAGCATGCTTCTTGGAGCGGTGAACACTTTTCTCTTCGCGTCTGAGCCGTGAGTATTCCTCTGCGCATGCCCGCGTTATATGCCGTTGCTGCATTGCTGGGTATGCAGTATTCTAGTAGTAGTAGTAGTAGTAGTAGCTTTATTGTTTGGTTTGTACATGAAAATGTTATTACATTGTGCATTTTTACAATGGGTCCGTATGCATACTCTCCTCATTGGTTTTACTAATTTTTCTATTGGCTTTGCCGATTTGTATGTTAGATAATTATATGCCTTTAAATTTTCTAGAGGGAATAATTTATAAAAAACCCCCTGCAAAAATAATTTGTTTCTAATCTTATTCTATCCTAACTTACAATCTAACTAAATATAACTAACCTAAAATCTTCCTAGATTCTGTTTAATTCACGTATTACCTGGCGGGTGCTGTTGTTGCATTTCACTCTATATTTTAAATTATGTTTTACTATAATGCTAGTTAGTAATTCGGTGTTTGTGTAGGAATGTATAGTTGAAGTTCTAAACCAAGGTGGAACGTTAACAACCATTTTAAGTACTTTATTTTGGATTACTTGAAGGCTTTTTAAATGTGTTTTGGCAATCTTATTGCATACTGGACAAGCATAGATTAACAATGGTCTAATAAAACAATAGTAAATTAATAGCTTGTTTTTTAGATTTAACTTGGATTTCCTGTGCAAGAATGTGTATAGTATTTTAATTGTTTTTTCAGCTTTCGTTATTACTCCAAGGCACTGATACACCATCTATCATCAAATTGCTGTTTGGAGTTTTTCGATGACTTACATATCGTGTGAAGAATATGGCCTCTGTTTTCGATCCATTAATTTTTAACTTCCAATCTCGACAGTACTTGCTATACAAGGCTAGTGATTTGTTGAGTGATTTTATAATAGTTTTTGGGTGTTTGGCAGTACTCGTCACAGCAAAGCCATCTGCGTATAAGTATTGAGTGCAATTTTTCATTTTAGGAATGTCCGCAATAAATATGTTGAAAAGTAAGGGGGAAAGAATACTACCTTGTGGCACCCCTGCCACAGGAATGAAGCTATTTGATGTTGTATTGGAAATGTGAACCATGTTTTTCCTGTTGGATAGGAATGATTCAATAAGTTTAATGAGCGTAATTGGATAACCATAGGAAATAAGCTTAAATAATAAACCTTTATGCCATAGGGCAGGTATGTCAAACTGGCGGCCCGCGGGCCGCATGCGGCCCACATCGATTCTGAATGCGGCCCACGAGAATATTTTGAGAATTACTAAAAAGCACTGCAGACAATAAATCTGTTACTACTATTAGTTAAAGTGTATTTAATTTCCAGAGCAGAACAATCCTTTTTTGGTATATTTTTCGAAACTAACATGAATGTACCGATAACATCTCATAAACTTAGTCTACACAATCGTACATATCAATCGAGACCCTTAAGAGTCATTGAATCGAATGCAAGCTCAATCGTATTATGTTTCGATTAAATTCTGAATATTGGGGCCCTTCACGATTCTAGTCAGTTTTTTGTATGGAGTTTGACAGTTGAAGGCTGAAATCATGTAATCACTCCATACAAAACCACACACAAAACTAGCCTGCAATTTTCAGTCTAGAATATTCTAGCCTCAAAGCTAGAACTAGATTCGAGTACCTGCTCGAAAACACGGTGTTGTTTACATTTACCCCAAGGAGCATTAAAGAGATCACGTGGTGGAATCTAGAATCAAAGTGTATGTAGTCCAGGTGGTCTCATAGTATGTTTTTAAAACCAAATTTGAATATCACTTTTTGACAGGATGGGTGAAATCTTTTGTTCAAACAAGCTTTCTTGAGGCTTTACGAATACTCAAAACACTCTTAATATTTTCATTCAGAAGCAGAAGCGATAAAAATCAGCCTTCTAAATTCATACACCTTGGGATAAGCCCACATATATATTATACTCACTTAGATAGCTGCTCGAAAACTGCTATACAATGCAAACAGCTGACAGGCTGAAATTTCAGCCAACGAACAACAGAAAGGGCCCCATTAGCATAATTTTGTGCACACTCGCTTGCACATTCTGTATGGAAAATAGATTTGCGTCAACTGTCTACAAACGAAAAAGGGTTGAAAATAACTTGATACACGCACTAGGAAACTTTGCAACAACTAGTAGATTGATTGTCGGAATCGCATCCACGGCTCAAAACCATTTCCGATTTTAGCTATTCCGACGTCAAATCCAGCCAAATCAAACAACAGTTCCGTGCGGTGCCGTTCGAAGCCAATAGAGCAGTTTAGAGCCATTCGAAACCGTTGGAGTCATCGGTTGTCCCACCGAATTTGACAATCTCCATGCCCCTGCCGAGTATAGGATTCATTCGGCTCCGAATTTTTTCCGACCTTAGAATGTTACATCATTGATGTTCGTTTGGAGCCACTTCTGTTTTTTGTCATAATCATGCCACCATAAATGTTAATAAAAGTGATTGTTGCCAAGTTGGAATTATTTGTAACCAACATTCTACAAGACGAATTAATGTACTTTCCAACCTCCCCAAAAATCAAAAACCAAAATTATATGATTACGCTTAAGCCTAAAGGATTTCGACCAAGGATAAAAACAATCGAAATGCCGAAGCCTTGCAATACAAAGCTTATTAATAGATAAGCTAACACAGTCCTCAATTCGCGAATCATTTCTCTTCAAGTGTCAAAAACAGATTTGCCGATCTGTATGGGATCACACACGAATCTTCGTCAGATAAAATTATCGTAATTTAAAAAAAGTTATTCGTAAAATACGGGTTGTTATAAGAAATGAATATGTCACCAGAATACTTGGAACTTGGAAATTAGCGAAAATAATGTTTAAACACGTTTCATTACAATTTTCTCTTGATCTGTCAATACATTGCAAGTGTAAACAGTTTAAAATTAGGTTACTTATACTTATCTCGGGTGCAATAATCTAATCTACAAGAACTGCAATAAAATAGGAATTACAGCGAACAGAACGGCAACTCCTACGACACACAAAAAACGATAGAAAGCCCTCGTGTACGATAAAAGCAACAATTGTGAAAAATAAAGCTGTTTACACAAGCAAATATTTTGTTATTCATCCAGCGATGGATAGCTTGGATTGCTTGAAAAGATTCACCACAGACTGCTAGACTTCCCCTACTTCAGTGAAAAAGTGTTTGACAGATATTTTCTAGCAGAACTACCATAAGAGAACGCGAGTAGTGAAAAATATCCTATTTAATAATAATATTGAAAGTACATTAAATTTTTTTTCTAGTATAAAAAGAGCACATATAAAAATAACATCGCGAATTTGTACATAACAAACCATTCCAGATAAGAAGCGAAGAGTACAAAAAGTCAATTTGATTAACAATAAAAATCTAAAAAAGTATTTTACATAAATATTGGGGTATATTTTTCATTCTCAACATTGCGGCCCGCGAATCACTGAAAATTTGTACTTGCGGCCCTCTGATGAAATGAGTTTGACACAGCTGCCATAGGGTATCAAAAGCTTTTTCACTATCCAGAAGAACCATTCCGGTTGATTTTTTTGTAGTTCTATTGTACTTTATTGATTTGGTGAGTCTGTCTAACTGATGTGTTGTTGAAAGGGACGGTTGAAACCCAAATTGAGATGCAGGGATAATGTTGTGAGCTTCCGTATGAACTCGAATTCTGTTTACGATTAACTTTTCAAATATTTTACCTATACTACTTAGCAAACTAATAGGACGGTAGCTTTCCGGTAGGGATTTATCTTTACCAGCTTTAGGGATAGCTGTTATTTTGGCTTGTTTCCAGTGGGTAGGGAAATATCTAATTTTGAAACAACCATTAAATATAAAATTCAAATCAATAATTGCCATTATGGGAAGTTTTTTGAGACATTTGTTTTTAATCATATCAGTGCCAGTGGCTTACTTGTTATGAAGATTTTTGTTATTTTCATTAGCACAGCTGGAGAACTCAATAAGGTGTTCACAAGGCTGAGCGAACGATTAGTTTTTAAGAATCTTCTAACCGTTGAATTTACTTTATTTTCCATGGGACTGATCAAATCGTTAGTAATTTTGTGGGCAGATTCAAATTGCTTTTTAATTAATTCACATTTTTCTTCAGGTGATATGTGAATTTCGCTATCTACTTTTAATGGTGGCATAGAACTTTGTTTGTTTTTATCTATTTTAACGAATTTCCACATTTTGTCGTTGTTATTTGTATGTTGGTTAATCTTAATGAGATTCTGAGACCACGAATCATTACGAAGTAAATCTAGTTCATATTGAATTCTTACATTTAGGCTAGTGTATGTTTTGTTTTCGACTATTACATTTTCTATGTCTTTGCCATTTGCGTCGTATAAGGTTTCTTCTTGTAATTAAATCTTTATAAACTGTGGGATTTGAATATTGTAAAGGCTTGGCTTAATCCTTGGTACTGCAATATTATGAGCTTCAGTTATATAGTAATTAATATGTTTGATCATATGGTCTAGTTGTTTAGGATGTTTTATGCTTTGAAGGTTTAGTTCGGTCAAACCTATGTTATTGTTTATGTGATTCTGAAATGACTCCCAGTTGGCAGCTCTATAATTAAATATGATCGTTTGGTATGGCTATTGGTTTAGTACGAAGGATTTTGAAAACTACTGGGAGATGATCTGATGATAGTTGGGTAACAGTTTTTGGGTCAGAAATATTGTGCGAGATATTGGTTAGTATTAAGTCCAAGGTTGAAGGGAACTTTTTGGGGTCTGATCAATAAAAGGTGGGGGATTTCGGCCAGTGTATCGAAAATAATCCAGTTTGCATTTTATCAAACAAGACCGTTCCAGCTGAGTTAGAAGATAAACAATTCCAATATTTGTGTCTTGCATTCAGGTCTCCGCAAATAATGTAGTTTTGATTGTGTTACCTAGTTAGGTTACCAACATCATTTTTGAAAGCTATCAAGTTTTTGTTTGCACCTGGATTGTATACAGATATGAGTGTTAAATTTCCACCTGGTGTTTCTATTGAGATTGCTATAGCTTCTAACACTTTAAGATTAAGAGAGTTCATTAACCTATGTTTGATTTCATTTCTAATCAATATAGCTACACCGCCCTTATCTCCTGTAATTCTATCAAACCTATGCACTTTATAATTAGGATTGTAAAAACTTATATTCGGCTTTAAGTATGTTTCACTAATCAATAATACGTCTATATTAAATTTTTCTATGTAATCTACAATTTCAATATGCTTGTTTTGGACACTATTGGCATTCCAGTATGATATTTTGAGAGCGTCATTAATCATTTAGATGGCATGCAGTATTTTGTTACGATGGCAAAAATTGTCATCAACTGTTCTTGCTTCGATTTGCATGGTGCGAGATTGCAAATAACTTCTTCTATTATCGGTAAGATTTCAGTCCTGTCGAACAGGTCGTTGTTAGTGTTAGCGTATCGTGCTGGTTTGTATAGTTTGAACCCTTTGAGTCCATCCTTGAAGAGGAGGTTTTTGTGGTAGTGATGGAAAGTCTGTGGCGCATGGTGCAAACTTACGGTTTGTGTGTGTTGTGTTTTGGCTACGGGAACCGGTCTTTGTGAGCACCCGTGGAATCTAGCGGTGTGATTGCCGTCGCAGTTTGCGCATTTGAGTTTGTGTGCGGGTACTCGTCCGTCTCCTGCTGATGACCCGGCTGTTAGTGGACAGATGATCGAATAGTGCTCACCAGCACATAGATAGCATTTTTTGGCACGGTTACAGTTAGCTGCACCGTGACCGAAGAGTTGACAGCGTTTGCACTGCATGGGACCTGGTTTGCTTGAGAAGTATTCCCAATTTACTCGGCAATGATTGACTGCTCTGATATTTTTTAGCAATTGAAGGCTCACAGTGCCTTTAGGAAGTGCAGTATATATACGGCGTGTTCGTCGTACTTCTTGTTCTTTATTGGGAGTTTCTTTACCTCCACTGGGAAGATGTTTTCTTCTTTAAGAAGTTCTGTCACTTCGTTGGTTGGTAGATCAAAAGACCATGCAAAACTACTTCGTTGTTTTGTCTTCCTCTAGCTGATATGAGTGGTAGCTTACATTCTTTCTTTGAATGTGTTGATCACTTTTTTATAGTCTTTACTTCATCGACTTGCACTATTGTTCCATGTCTGGTTGGTTTGTGGTGTACCGTACTACACCGACGTTTACAATGGTCTTATGTATATACGCCACTGACGTACTGTTAACCGTTATGGTGGAGGTTTTGTCGATTTAGAGTTTGGAGCACTCTGATTATTGATAGCAGCTTGTTTAGCACGAGGTTCGTTTTTGTCGAGTTGACCCAGTAACTCGAAGCTATTCTCATTGTTTGGCCTCTACCGACTTTGTATTAGTGTGTCAACACTAAGCGTGGATGACGCTAGGGATTTTGTCCCTCGCAGCGACCTATTCTTTCCCATGACGGGTAGAGTGGTGTGAGAGAGCGAACGCTTTAATATTCGGATACTATTTTGCAACGCAAGAGAAACACGTCCGTTCCCTTCCACCTCTGAGCTGCTACTGATGCAGTATTCTTACGTTCGGTCACTTGTCTGCATTCATCGTCGAACCAGCCAGATTTGGTGTTGCCACGACGTGGTGGGAGTATATTTATTGCACAGTTCATTATTTTTGTTTTTAGAGCGTTCCACCTCACGCTCGTAGTTTCATAACTGTTTTCTGGTAGTAGAGACTAGTCTAAAGCGGCTTTGAATTCCTGTTGGACAGTAATGTCCCTTAGAGAGTCCGTGTTGAACCGAGGTTGCGTGTTTTCTCCGGCCCCATTGGCGCGGGGGCAGGCGATTCTACAACGTATCACTAAGCCAACCAAGTAGTGATCGGAAATTCCGATTCGGAATCGATATTGGCTCCTCGATATGTTCTGACATTTAACAGGCTCGACTGTCGTCGGCGGCTTATTAACACGTGGTCGATCTGGTTGAAGGATTCTCCACGCGGGTGCGCCCATGTAATCTTGTGGATTTCTTGCGCGCAAATTTGGTACTTCCAACAACCAGATTGTTCGTTGCGGCGAACTGGACCAATCTACTACCATTATCATTACTGTGCTCATGCAGACTGTGACAGGCAGTGTATTGGCGGTACATTGGCTCCCTACCGACTTTTGCGTTGAAGTCCCCCAGGATGATTATGAGATCATGCCTGGGGCACGTATCTATGGTTCTAGCGAGGCGGCCGTAAAACAGGTCCTTCTCCCTCTCCTCTCTTCGGTAGGGGCGTGAACGTTTATGAGGCTTATATTAAAGAATTTGCCTCGCATGCGCAGGGTGCATAGCCTATCGTTTATAGCCTTGAAATCCATGATTGCGGGTTTCAACCGGGGACCTACGGCGAAACCCGTTCCGAGCACGCGGTGGTGGTCGTGGCAGCTGTAGTATATGTCGTAGCATTGCTTACCACGCCTGTTCTGCACACCGTTCCCTAGCCACCGAATCTCTTGTAGAGCTACGAGGTCCATGCTCAGTGTGGCTAGGGCATCATCAAGTTTTTTCAGGGCTCCGGCTTCGCTTAGAGTGCGTACGTTTCATGAGCCCATTTTCATGAGTTATTTAGTACTTTAGTCAATATTTTCATCAACCAAATTCATACATTTTTTACGATCAAATTATGTAAGAAAGAACCGAAATTATGGCAGTAATCCTTACTATTCATACGAAAACAGCTTCAAAACTAAGTTCCATTGAAATCATACAATGTTTTAGAGGCATCTTTGTTTACCACCACTATAGGAAACAATACGACGACTATAGAACCATACCACCATATAGGTACAACGAAAGCAGTCACAAAAATATGTATTTTTTCGTAAATTTGATGTGTTTCCTGATGAAAATGATTGTGATTGCGAGATAAAAACATATTCCAATTGCTTTGTGTTAAAATATTCAGAAATTGTCCTCCTGACACTTTAATCCATTAAAAACACATCGGTACCTCTACAAATTGCACCACTATTGGTACATTTACCCTACAACAGTAAACAATGTAACAGATAGAACTTTTGAGAATTCGAGACACATAAAGCGACATAAAAATAAGATTCATCGTATTAGGTCATAGTAATACGTCCGGGGACGTCCGTCTTTTCCCTCCGTGACCAATTATGTGGTATAACCATTATTAACCTTGGTACTGGTATAAGGGTGATACGCGTGGCTGTAGTGGCAGCTTTGTGACGGTGACATTCGATCGAGAGACGATCTGATAACTCTGTTTTTTCCGTTATCTCCCGAGCAGAGTATATATTTGATCCTAAAAAATGTATAAATATGATCGATGAAACTCTTGACTAAAGTACTGCATCACACCTGTCCTCAACCCATACCCAGATAAGTTTGCTTGATTTGAAGTCGATTTTTCACTCAGTAGAATAAGCGAATTTCGGCCTTTGTTAGGTAAATTACTAACAGAAAACTCATTTTTGTTGCATATTTCAGTGAAAACAGTACGAAATGTCAAAAATATTCGCGAAAAAATCTAAAACGACCTGTTTTTATTGATTTTATAACTATAACCACTATAGGAACATGCCTGTTTAGTGTAGCTATAATGGCACTATGGTAAAAAACACTTAAAAATGCATAAATATGGTCAAAAGCCAATGAATTTGAATAGAATAATATCAGTTGATAACAATTATGTTAAAAAACTAATAATTGCGTTGTTATGTGGTCATTTAGAACGTTAACAAAAACATGAGTATCGTTATGAAATCCTAAGGATTTTGGAAAAATGTTGACACATTTAACAAAATAATGGATTTTTCGGTCACTCAGTAACGGAATGGCCCCATTTAACTTTGAAACCCTTTGTAAAAGGCTAAAGAACATTTCACACTAACGTAAATAACTTAATTACTTTAATTTGCCATATGAACCACATTTTAGTGCAATACCACCACTATTGGTACTAGCACCACTATAGGTACATTTACCCTATAATAATTAATGGAAGAGCATTCAATTATATAACGGAAACCCGCTTGTACTATATTTCACCTTTTATGAAGGATATATATGAAGAAGATTCATGTAACCTTCGTACCGATGAAATGGTATTTTCACCTAGGGGTATATAGTGTAAATTAGTAGCTATTAAACAGGTAATAGCAGTTTACTGTTCCACTTCTTAGAACATTAACTAATTAGAGGTAAAATGTAATTTTAACTATTTTTTATAAATAAAATCGAGCATATGTAATTGATTGGAAGTGAGTTGAGTTCGTGTTTTATTTTCGGCCTTTTTTATTCACATGTTAATACTATGTACTAACGATGTTCATTTTATCACTATCTTAGAATCATAATATTTGAAAATCGATATGTTATGTTGCATGAAACAAAATAGAAAAAGGTTTAAGTAAACGTTTCATTACATATAATATCACAACCAGAGTTATCACATAAAAATTCCTTTGTTTTCTTGTAGTTCTAAAATATTTACCCTGATATTTCCGATCACAGTAAGTGATTTAATTTCACATTCGATAAAACAAAAGTATACCGAAAAAAATTAAATAAATATCATAGCATATTTACATTTTTCGTTATTCTATTCCGATTTGATCTCATTCGATAATAATAGAGTTTATACACATGTTTAAAAAAACAGTAATTCATCGCTCATCACCTAGTGTGACATACACTCTTTCGCTCGTCTTATATATATATAGATATATATATCTAGATAATATAGATATATATATATATATATATATATATATATATATTATATATATATATATATATATATATTATATATATATATATAATATATATATATATATATATATAACTGTCTATTTTGCCCTACGTGAAGCATTTTTGTATTTTTTGTTATAGTAGTAAAAATACACATTCAATTGACCATATCATTGACCTGTGAAGGTTTAATTATCTCAAAATTATTCAGCTCTACATAAAGTTTTTCTTGTGGTTTCAATATGCTAAACTGCTGGTAATGTTTTTTAATACAACCTGAGATTTATATTCGCTGGAATGATAAATGCCTGGATGTAATACTATATCACCAGTAAGGTAAACATAATTGTCAATATAGAAATCACCCTTTGCGATAGAAGTAATGATTTCACACATAACTTCTTCATTACGTTAATCGCTGAGTATGAGTGTCAGGGTACTCCTGTACATGCTAAAATTCTATTTTCAATTTTGAGTGTATCGGTTGAACAAAACATTTCTGCGTCTAATTCCTGCAACGTTTCATATCCTTTTACACCATCAAAATAGGTATGAAAATAAAGATAAAAAAAATGCTTGTTCACCATTCAAACAGTGAAAATGATACAAACTGTATTACGTGGTGAATGCCGTTCACATTATGAACACATAACGGATTGCAGGATTTTTTCACAAATAGCTGCCTTCGTAGAAGAAATATAATTCTTATTAGAAACCGTATCCACCAACAATTTCATTTCTGTTCCTCTGTGTGTAACCGTGATGTAGGGTAAATAGTTCTTATTTATTACGGTTCGCTGTGTGGGTGAGCGACGAGAAAAAAATTTGGTTATCGGTACACTGTAATTGTTAGGATAGCTCGAACGAACTCGGCCTGCGATTGTAAACGCGTGAAGTAGCAGGTCGTTAGCGGAAGAGAGGAACAAAAAACACGATTATCCGGGCGGATTGGATCGGTCTCTTGATCGGTGAACGCCATACAAGTCGGACGTGTTTTTAAACCTAGTGCTAAAATAAAATAAAGTTAAAGGTTCTAAAAAAGTCCTAAAGTCGTTTACCGGGAGCCGCAACATTTTTAAAAACACTCTAACTACACGCGACAGTATATACATACGCGTTATTAGTGAAGTGAAATCAACACCAAGCCAAGCATCACGATGAACACCGCACCACAGCACAGCATCTCGGCAACGGATGGCACGCGTGACGAATCCGGTAAGGTAGGACAAAGCTCCACTACCACAATCTCAGCGCGTCACAGAAGTGCGCGAAGAACCGTGCGACGAAGCGAGTGGAAGTATGCAGCAAGGCAAGGTGCGTGCCACGGTGGCGAGAAGCACAACCTCGTCATCGAGTAAGGCAGAAACCATGAGGAAGCTTAACCTCTACAAGCAAAAGGAGATCGATCTGCGACGCCAGTTGATCGAACTCGAGCTAGAATCAGTAAGGTTGCAACAATCGAGGATCGAGCAGGACATGGAAGAGGAGATAGATGAAGAGGAAGAAGTCCATTCTATCACGGATGCGGCCTACACATCGACGCTGATCGATTACGCTGTACCGAGGATGGACCAACGAGAGCAGCCGAAGGACGTTGACCTAGCGAAACTGAGTAGCACTCGATACGCTACAATGCTGAGTAATGAGGATACGAGTGCCGATCGTCGCAGCAAAAACGACCTCAACGCAGCTACGAGTAATGCACCGGTACCCGAGAAACCAGCGGAGCAGCAAGATGCAGTACAGGTGAGAAAAGTGACTAAACCTAACGCGGAACAATGGGCAGCGAGACACGCGGTCTCGGCGCTGCCTCCCTTTGCTGGGGAACCGGAAAAGTGGGTACGTTTTATAAGTAGCTACAAAAGGAGCACAGCGTTGTGCGGATTTTCTGAAGAAGAAAATATTGAAAGATTACATGCCAGTTTAAAAGGGCCAGCCTTAAATGGTCGAAGGTTTATTAATGCTACTGGCACACTTGAGGAAGCGTTAGAGACGTTAAAAAAGCGATTTGGCCGACCGGCGGTCATGGTAGAAGGAGACGACAAATTAGGAAAACGCCAGCGGTGAAAACTGATAAACCAGAAACCTTTCTAGAATTCGGTGCAGCGGTTAGAAACGCGTGTGATTATCTTAGGGTTGCGGGTTTAGAAGAACACTTATGCAACCCAACACTGATTGAAGAAATAGTTAATCGCCTACAGGGCATATGCAAATAGACTGGGCGATAGCTTGTGAGGAATATGTGGAGGGAACAAAACGAAAAGTGACGTTACTCGAATTTAATCATTTCATGAAAAAATAGTGAATGCAGTGGGAAGGTTAACGCACTACAGTGGACACAACGAGCGTAAGCAGGAAAGCAAACAGAGAGATAGGAATTACTCGCACGTTCATAGAGAAGGCAACCATGAAGACCAAATGTGTTACGCGTGCAAGTTGAGAAATCACGAAATACGAGACTGTAGAAATTTGTGAGGTACAGTACAAGTGAAAAGTGGAATGTTATACGAGCAGCAAATTGTGCATTAGGTGTTTGCGATCGCACGGGCGAAGGCCATGCAACAATCCTGTAGTTGTTTCGTTGACAGTTGCACAAGGCAACATCACCCATTACTCCATCAATCGTCGGAAAATCAGAATGTCGCTCCGTGTAATCACAGTGCGCACATAGAAAAAAGGAAGAATGTTTATTTCGTATAATGCCAGTCACATTGTATCGCGGGAATAACCAAATTGACACATACGCCTTTGTGACGAGGATCCTCCCTAACCATGATCGAAATGTCTTTAGCTAAAGAATTGGGTGTCCATGGGGAAAAGGATCCACTGCAGCTTGTGTGGACAGGACAAATTTCTAGAATCGAAGAAGACTCCGAGCGAGTTAACCTAAAAATATCTGGGAAAAATCAATCTAGAATATTCTCACTAGCAAACGTTAGAACAGTTAGCAATTTAAATTTACCCAGCCAATCATTGTCGACAAAAAATATCCATCGTTTTCCACATTTAAAAGGCCTACCTATACAATGTTACACAAATCAAACTCCTAGATTGCTTATAGGTATCGACCACCTTAAACTAATTGTTCCATTGAAGGTTCGTGAAGGAGCAAAACAAGAACCAATAGCGGCAAAAACACGCCTAGGGTGGGGCGTATATGGCGGAAATTGTGCTTTAAATCGAGCACCTTATCTAAATAATTTTCATTCTAAATTTGATTTAATGATTGAAAATCAACTAAATTTTATTTTTCTGGCGAAGATATAGGTACGAAACCCTTACCAGACCGATTTCAGGAAGAAGAACGAAGTGCAAACTATTAAGGGAAACTACAAAATGTATAGGAAACCGATACGAACTGGTTTATTGTGGAAATGGGACGAAATCCAGTTGCCTGACAGTTACAATGGCGTTGGAAAGATTGCAGCAACTAGAAAAGAAATACTACGAAACAGTGATTTGAAGGAAAATGTTGAGAACCAAATCCAACAGTACGTAGCAAAAGGTTACGCCCATGCAGCCAACGAAGAGGAGCAGACAACTGTCGATCCTAAAACCTGTATTTGCCAATTGGGGTAGTTATTAATCCCAAAAAACCAGGTAAGGTGCGTATAATATGGGACGCATCAGCTACAGGCAGGGAGTATCACTTAATAGCACACTTCTAAAAGGTCCAGAGGAATTAATAACCACAATACTTCCCTCTATTTACTTTAGATTCAGGCAGTTTCCATATGCAGTTAGTGGCGATATACGCGAAATGTTCCATCAGGTGAGGATAAGGAAGAAGATAGAAATGCCCAGCGCTTTTTGTGGAGAACCGATTCTTCGTAAATCCCACGATTTACATTATGGATGTGGCAACTTTTGGATCTACTTGTTCGCCAGCATCTGCAAGATACGTGAAGGATTTAAACGCGGCAACGTTCAAGGATCAGTATCCAAGGGCTTACGATGCGATCATAAACGAACATTTTGTCGACGATTTTGTTGCAAGTTTCGAGTCTATCAGTGAAGCAAAAACGATCGCTAAGCAAGTCAAGGACATCCATTCTAATGCAGGATTTTGTATGAGGAACTGGATATCTAACCGACCAGAAATAGTGAAAGAGTTAGGAGAACTAGACGATACTAACGAAAAAAAACGATTGGTCTCCCAAATGAGGAGTACTCAGAACGTGTGCTTGGCATGTTATGGACGCCAACCAACGATTCTTTAGCTTACTCAACAGCATTTAGTGCTGAAGCAAAACATTTATTTGATACAATCAATAGACCCACTAAGAGACAGGTACTCAAATGTTTAATGAGTTTATTCGATCCTTTAGTTTGATTAGTAACTTCACTATACACGGCAAGATACTAATGCAAAATGCTTGGCGTAAAAGATTAGGATGGGATGAACCAATAGACGAAGACCTTTACGTAGATTGGAAGAGATGGATTGAAAACCTAAAATTTCTATATACACTAAAAATTTCACGATGTTATTTTTCGGGAGTTACTAGTAAAATTTATAATACCTTGCAAATGCATATTTTGGTAGATGCAAGCGAACAGGCTTATTGTACAGCAGTTTATTTTCGTATTGTTAGACCTAACGGAAGTATAGAATGTTCCTTAGTGTCGGCAAAGTCTAAGATAGCACCATTGAAAACTATATCCATTCCTAGATTAGAATTATGTGGAGCTGTGCTTGGTACAAGGTTAGCTGCTTTCATACAAGCACAGCACAACATAAACATTTCCAAAAGATACTTCTGGTGTGATTCAAAAACGTTTTAGGTTGGATCATAGGTGATCCCAAAAGGTACGAGTCATTTGTAGCTTGCCGCATAGGTGAGATTCTTAGCGCTACAAATGTAGAGAATGGAATTATGTCCCATCAAAATTAAATGTAGCGACGATGGCACCAAGTGGAGTAGACAGTCTGCATTAGATATAACAATAGATGGTTCCAGGGACCAACGTTCCTATTTGAGACAGAAGACAAATGGCCTCAACAAGAAAAATACAAGAAATCACAGAGGGATTAAAAGCCAAGTACTGTTTGAACGTACATACATCACCGGAGACAGAACTTAATATCGAATTTGAAAATTTTGACGATTTTAAATGTCTGCTTCTGGCAACAGCACAAATGGTAAAATCGTCTAAGAACTCTTCAGGTGGAACTATTGAAGAGTCAATGGACTTTAGTAAGGAAGAACTTATTGAAGCAGAAAATTATGTATGGAAATTAGTTCAACACGAAACTTTTCCAACCGAAATCGATAGCATAAGAAAACATAGAGGAATCGCAGGTAATCTGCGAGACTTAAGCCCATTTAGACGACGAGGTAGGAGTTTTGAGATCAGAAGGTAGAATCGCCCTAGCTAAATGCATTCCATACGATATGAAATTTCCAATTATATTACCAAGAAATCATAGAGCTACTAAGCTTCTTATCAAACATTATCACGAAGATATGCACCATGCTAACGGAGAAACGGTAGTAAATGAAATTCGCCAAAAATACAGTATCCCACGATTAAGGGCGACATTACGTAGCATTACGAAAGATTGCAATTTTGTAAAATCCGCAAGGCAACCCCATGTATACCACGATGGCGCCATACCACCTGCTCGTTTGGCAGTGGGATTTCGTCCTTTTACCCATGTAGGGCTCGATTATTTTGGTCCTATGACTGTGAAGGTCGGTAGAAGTGCAGTCAAACGTTGGGTGGCCTTATTCACATGCCTAACCATACGCGCAGTGCATTTGGAAGTTGCTCAAACTTGACAACCGAGAGTTGCATAGCATGTGTGCGACGATTTATATGTCGTCGTGGAGCACCTTCCGTGATATACAGCGACCAACGGAACCAATTTTAAGGGTGCAAGGCCATACTAGAACATCAACTTGCTCCGATAATAGGGAATTGAGCATTAGCTTCACAAACACGATACACAGTGGAATTGCATACCCCCTGCTACACCGCACATGGGTGGCGCATGGGAGAGGATGGTGCGATCGGTAAAGGAAGCTATGCGTAGTATTGCTTGCGCAGAAATGAAAAATTGAACGATGAAGGCTTGCTTACCCTAGTAGGAGAGGCTGAAAATAGTAAATTCTAGACCACTTACCTATCTACCATTGGATTCAGAAGAAGTGAAGCATTGACCCCAAACCATTTTTTACTTGGTAGTTCAAGTGGTTCTAAACCACTACTAGATCACGACTGTACCTACCCTGTCAGGATTAAAGGAAGCTGGGAGCTAATTCAAACACAAACAAATCAATTTTGGCGTCGATGGGTTATTGAATATTTGCCTGTAATAACACGCAGGACAAAATGGTTTAACGAAACAAAACCCATTGAATTAGGAAACATAGTACTTATTGTTGATGAGAAGAGAAGAAATAAATGGCTTCGCGGGAAAGTCATTGAAATTCGGAAGGGTGGGATGGAAGATTCGTCCAGCTGTGGTGGAAACGTCTGAAGGAAAATTTTTGCGAGCAGTGTCGAAACTTGCCATACTGATATAGTAACGAAAATTTTGATACCCGACCATTGATGGAGAAAATCGCGAATTGAAATAATTGCAATTGTAAGTAATACAGGAGTGGTGTATGCCTTCGTTCGACGCAAGGATTCAGTGAACAAAGAGCCTAGGTAGAATAGTCCACACTTAGTTCACGGGAGGAGAATGTTAGGATAGCTCGAACGAACTCGGCCTGCGATTGTAAAGCGTGAAGTAGCAGGTCGTTAGCGGAAGAGAGGAACAAAAAAAACACGATTATCCGGGCGGATTGGATCGGTCTCTTGATCGGTGAACGCCATACAAGTCGGACGTGTTTTAAACCTAGTGCTAAAATAAAATAAAGTTAAAGGTTCTAAAAAAGTCCTAAAGTCGTTTACCGGGAGCCGCAACAGTAATTCCTCTGCGTGGAATTGCGGGGGACCGGTTGGAGCGAACATTCTATTCTGGTAATTGTGAGAAGGGTGTTGAGCATTGAGCAATGCTTCGTCTGGTTCTATTTGAGCCTAACTCTATCGGTGTCTGTTGAGAATACGCACCGGTGCGATTCGACACATCTTGTGATCTTGTAGAAGTATTAGTGTTTGCATTCGCCGTATTAAAAAAGGGACGAGCATTTGAGTGCGAATAATTTATCGATCGTGTCGATGTATTATTGGTTCTCTTTCTACAGCCGATCTCCTCAATACACGCATCATACGCTTCACGTAATGTGTTAGGCTTACGAGATCTCACTACCCAGCCGATAGGTTCCCGGATTCCACTCAAAAAACATGAAGAGCATTGGCACGGTAATTTGCAATCCGATCCTCACGCACACTTATTTCACTTACATCAAACTGTACACTACTGTAATAAGTTGGGTTAGTATTTTAATCACATTGGTATAGAAGGATTCTAAGGGAACATTTTGCTTAAGATTGAAAAGATCAGCTAATAACGTTTGGCTATTTCTTTTTTCTGTATAGTGGTTTATCAGTGTTTCTCGTATTGATTTCCAGTCGTTCTGAATGCCGTACATTTCTAAGATATTATCCGATTCATCGATAATTATTGCTCTTATTGCTTGAAGCCACATGTGATAGAAAGGCGTAATCTTAACAGATAAGACAAACGGCATTTAATTATCTACTTGAGGTTATGAGGTATTTAATTTAAGTATGTTACCACTACAAGGCAATAGATTGCGAATCGCTTGGGGATTTTTTCATCGATCGAACAATAGCGTCCGCTTCTGCTACCATTGTTGCCATGCTTCGGGTTGCATTTCGGTTTGAAGAGGGGTTAGGAAGAGGATAATCTGAGTTAGCATTTTCTCGACTTTTCGCACACTATAATGTTTTAACTAACCTATCTGAACACTTCATGATAATTAATACTTATTTTAGTAACAGAGTATCTC